>NC_051163.1:116428647-116594180 GCF_013339745.2 Dermacentor silvarum
GCTTCGGATTAGCCTCCCGCCGATTCCGTTTCGCTGCCGACTCCCGCGCTTGAAACTTAGAATTCGCCGGGCGACGGTGCTGCCGCTCTCGGGTGAGATCCCTCTGCCGCTCGCGCCAAGCGGAATCCATGGCGAGAAAGGGCGCGCGCTCCCCCTCCCCCTCTTCCTCATCGTTCCGCGGCGCACGCTCTGATAGGGTGCCTCGATGCCCAGCGCCGCCGTCCAGGGTGGAGACAACCCCGCTGGCGCCGCCATATTGTGTCAAACGAGCTGAGACTCAGCTACGCTTGCGTTCATAAAGTGTTACTCGCGGCGCGCTTCCAAGTGCTTTGCCTTGATGAGGATTTTTATTGCGATAGCAATTATATGGACACTCAAAAGCAGATTTCTGCCGTCGGCGTCGCCGTCGCCGTCGCCGTCGCCGTGAGGTTCCGTATGACGTCAATGGAGATGAAATCGTCGCCGCGCGCCGCCGAACGCTGTATGTGCGAGTGAAAGGGCGCGAGGGACGCGCTCTTTCACGGGGAGTGAACGCACGGCGGAGAACAAACGCGCGTTCTGCGCCGTGCTTCCTTAAGGGCTGCAGAAGTAGGCGTCTCTTTCCTCCTTTACAATCACCATATATGTAGAGCAAACGCGCCTTCTTCTCACGCACGAAAGGCCGCGGGGGGGGGGGGGGGGGGGGGAGGGAAGGGAGGCGACGTTTAGCTGCGGCACCAAGTGCCTATTTATATCAGAGGCTCCGGCAACAGTCACCAACGCCGCAGGCATTTTGAGCGAACGCGGGCAAAACGCCGACGGCGTCGACAACAGTTCAGCGCGTTGCCGGTGCTGCTGCATGTCCAAGTTTATACAGCTGATAAAGCTAATATCATTACTCCGTATAGCTCTCTACAAATTTGCTATCGCAATTGATGCTTCGCCTTTCAGGTGAAACTGCGACAACTTTTTTTATCGGTGTCCCATCTGCATATCTTTATAACCAATAGCCGTTAACTCGTCGAAGGTCGAAGACGTAAATGTATAGCGCCGCTAACATGCCTCAAGTTGCCTAATTCAATCACATTTAATATGCCGTGTGTATGTTTAAAATACGCACTATTTTTTTTTTTTTTGCGCTTCGACGCTTGGTATATAAGGTTTGCGACCCCCTGTGTGTGGAAGTTTTTCTTTTTCGCTGTTGTATTTTGGTTTACACGTCACGCCTACTTTACCGTAGCCAGCCACTCGCGCACGGCGGTTAGTTTCCCTTGCGTTGCGCGTGCTCTTCGCGTTCGTTGCAATTATTTGACGATATCTACGCGCAATTTTTGCTTTTTTTGCCCACAAAACTGTGTGCTGACAGGATTAAGCTGGTGTAAAAATAACTGCGATGTGAAAATAAGGTTTAGTTAGTGCTGTAAAGAAAAATGTAACGTAACTTGTCTGTGTCAATCTTGCGTAGTACACACAAGAAATCAAACGATGCACAAAATACATTTACTTATAATGTCTAGTACAATCAATCATGAAAGAGATATGTGCATGAAAAATTATATGTACTGTGTGGCGCCTGAAGGTTATGTTGAAAGACGAGATAAAAAAATTTATTCGCAAGGTAGGCTCGACACACAATTCGGGATAGAGAGAGTTTTTTTTTATTTATTCATTACATGGGGGTGATCGCGCTTTACTTGGGCTTCCCATCTCTTCCGTCGCTCTGGGTCCCGGGGGAAGCGAAAACAACGCAGTCCTTTACGCGTCGATCCGGCGCACTTGGGAACACAACAGCCCGTCATGTCGACACGATGCACTTGATAGCTTGTCAGTCATGCGGCTGAACACTGTCTAGCAAGTAGAAGCGTCCGCGAAGCATCCGCGCGCACTGTGCCTCGAACTCAGCACCGGCACCAAGCAATCGCAACGGCTCGCTGTGACACAATATGGCGTCGCAGCGAGAAAGCGGCGGCGCGGGGGCAGTCAAAGGTTGGCACCACCCTGAACGGCGGCGCTGGCATCGAGGCACCCTACGCTCTGATTGAACGCAGCGCCCCATGCGGTGGGCCTAGAACCTGCCTCCTGCGTGACACCGGCGGAGATACGGACGACGCAGCCTCAACCTACAACAGCTCCGCTGTTAAACGTCGCAGTTTCGCCCGAAAGGCGAAGCACCGATTGCGATAGCAAACTAGTGGACAGCTATACAAAGTAAGGATAGAACTTCTATCGGCCGTAAAAACTTTTACACACTAACTAAATTAACAAGCATGGCGTCACGCGCGCACAAGCAAACATGAACGCATCTCACTCGATGACCGCGGAAACTCGCTGTCAAAACGCTGAAGTGAGTCAGCGCGCCGGCAGCAGCGAGCGAATTGACCTACGTCCCGCCTCTCATATCAACACGATAAGCCGATAAAAATACGGGGGGAGCCTTCCGGCTCGGCGGGAGCCCGCGGCCCCTCCACCTTCCAACCCCCCCCCCCCCCCCCCCCCCGAACCTTCCCGCCCAGCGGGGGCGCGTGGCCGCAGTAAATCGCGAGCCGTCGACATCCCTACCCTCCCCCTTCAGAGCGTTGTGCGCGACTGGCAGACTGAGCGCTTCCTCCCGCTTCCCGCCCTTACGTGAGCGAGCCGCGATTGCCGGCTCAACGTCGCATGTTTTCACTCGCACATACAGCGTACGGCGCGGTGCGACGATTTTATCGGCCGTGGACGTTATACGGAACCTCACGGTGACGACGATGGCGACGCCGCGACGAAGGCATAAATGCGAGGTGTCCATATAATTGCTATCGCAATAATAACGAATAATAACGAAACGAGTTGTCAAGGGAACACTTAGGAGCGCGTTCTTAAATTCTTTATTACTTTTTTTATTAAAGGTTCGTTGCCCTGGTTGCCTATTTACTGTTTCAATTACCGTGTACTTTGTTGCCAATTTCCTTGTGTTCTTCCTCTATTGTTGGCCCACGTTTTTCAGGTATAGATGCTTGTGCCCTTTAGCCACCCATTTATTTTCATCTATGTTCCTGGGTCTTTTTTTCTAAACTAATTTTGCTCTGCGCTTTTCTGACTTTAAAAGAATGCCAACCCATGTCAGCCGGCACTGCCTCATTTGTGGTTTTACCGTGGGCTCCCAAAGCCAACCGGGCTACCGATCTTTGGTTAACCTCCAACCCCGACAAGATATCCGATTTGAAGCTCAGAATGAGCTTTACGAACGTTAGTGCTGGCACCATTACACCTTTCCAGATTGCACGCACCACCTCATAATTATTGTGGCCCCAAAAAGATCCATGTTTCATTACTGCTGCACTCCGCTTCCCCTTATACTTTCATATTATCTTGATAGGTTCATGAGTAAGTCTTTCCTTCGTTTATGTATTAGCCGAGTTATTTATATTGCTTCACTATGAGTATGACTTGCTGATGAATTTGCACGCACAGCCCAACACTACAGCGCTCCTGCCGGCGAAATAAGGGAGCGCGAACAGAGTCGTAGTCTGCTCGCTCTGCATGACAGACAGCACCGTTGAGACCCCTTTCTAATATTCCACCTTGATCAGGCGCTACAGGGAAGAAAAGTGTGCAGTTTATTGAAGAAATGTCACGCTTGCTCGGTGATTGCGCCCCCGCGTTGGACACGCAGGGTCCAGGAATTGGGTAAACAGATTCGAGCAACAAGACATGGGGATGCCAATAAGCACCCGCCACATTAGACGGCGGTGGGCCCACTAAATATGGGGAGTCAGCACGATTGTATGATTAGACCGATTGCTTGATCACAACCCAAGTGCCCAAACACCCTCCACAACACAAATATAACAACAACGAATAGGAAGCTGGCATTTTTGCTAAACTACACTGGAAGACACCCAGTAGTTGTAACCTAGGTTAGGTATGTAAACTTTCTAATGCGTGAATAAATGTAGCTTCGGTAATTGGTTACGTCCTTTCGGTACACTAGTCCCCATGAATTATCTGCAGCACGCACAGGACGTTCACGTACTACCAGCAATCGCGTGCTAACTGCAACTGCAATAACTGCAATCACGCCACTTAGACGACCTCTCGTTGCTGCTGTTTCATGTAACTCCCCCTCGACTGTACATATTGCTGCAGTCCCTAGAGAAGCTCGACAAATCAAAATGAAAGCATCTCCTTGGGGTTATGTTTTCAAAACCGTTTTAACGAGAACGCTCGTTGAAACAGTTTACTTGTCGCAAAAAAGCAGAAAAATATAACGGACGATTACAGAACTCCTTACTACAAAATCTGAGAACAGCGCTTGACGTGTTTTCATTGCGCGATATATCGACGCATCGCACCGATCATCGCACCGACTGGAAGAGCCGTGACGCCGCAGAGCAGTATGTAGACCGGCCACACAGTTGCCGCTTCCCGGAAACTGCTGCTTATGCAACCGTAATCTTTACTGGGAAACGCTTGAGGCGAATGCTGTGCGCGAAGCGGTGGTTTCTGGTTGTCATTTTTTTTCCGTCCCTCGCACGGCCGCCGCTGCCGCGTATGCGCGGATGGGAGCGCCAACTGGCGGTGCTTCTAGATGGCTTCCCTCGCGACCCTCCTTATGTTTCCGCTGCATCCTCCTCCGCTTTACTCCTCGTCCACTCCTCACTCGCCAAATTTCACCCCCCCCCCCCCCCCCGCTGCCTCCGTCTTCGCTCTTTCTTCATTCGTTATGTTCGTTCGCTCAGTTACGCCGAGGTAGAACGCCGAGGGACGCCGACGTTCGACTCAGGCTGCATTCTAAAAGGTCTCTTGAAGCCTATTCAACCCAACACCTTGCAAGAGAACGTGAAGTGAATGCTCAGCATAAACTTTGTCTGGTTGCAGCGGGTACTTGATTGGACAGTTCAATGCACCTGATGTTCTAGCCATTTTAATGATAGACATGCTACAACAATCGGAGCAGTCATGCACATTTGGATGCAGTCAAATAATCGAAGAGATTAACGATAAAATATTTGAATTCTGCGATTCACTCCGTAATCGGATAAATTTGTATTGATTCTTTTTTTATCCACGCATTACTAGACGAAATAGTGCAGACGCTGTCAGGGTAACGAGCAACATCCATTAAAATTGTTATTGCTCCGACGCTTTGAAAAAAAGCAAAATTTCTGGTAATTGTGATTTGCATTCAATATATCAGTGTTAAAATATATCAGTGTTATGGTCACTGAATATATGAGCCATCCGAAGACAAATTTTTACGAAACATGTTGGTGCCTCAAGGTGTTTCTGTCGTCTTAACTTGGTGTTGAAATCAACTAAGCGTCGACGGTCGAACACGACGAGAATCATGCTATGAGGGATAGAGAGGAAAAATAACGAAAGAAAGAAAAAAAAAACGAAAGAAAAAAAGCTTTGTAACGAAATACAGACAATTAGGCCGGCATGCATGTAAGCGCTTACATTCTACTCTGAACAGGGAAGGGTATCTGGGAGAGAAAGACCCCAGCGAGAAGAGGGCGTGAAAGTAAATGAAAGGCAAGAAAATATGTTATCATGGTATGTACCGGTGTCATAGTGATGGTAGTATTGACTGCGTTGCGCTACCGCCCCCGCTTGTTCATCGCATGCGCATAACTACCATGTCGCAAGCCCCCAACCTCAAAAAGCAAAGCGTCTAGATTTTGCTGGCGATAAGCATGGAGCGCACCGATAAGCACTGCTCATCAGAAGCACTGGCTGACAGCTTTTCTTAATGCGCACCCGCACCTGTTGGATTTAGGTGCCGCTGATATTAAGCATTGTGGGGAATTCTTCAGCGCTGTGTTTCGCGTTCCCCGGCGACAAATACGTAGCTCGCTATGGGGTCAAGCAGGAAAGGATGAAAACGGAAGATAAAAAAATTGTTCTGTGACCTCATTTCGTGATTACTGTCTTTAGTCTATTTATGTCTTGTGACATCGAAGTTTTTAAGTTTATTGTGAGTTTCGACAATACATGTTTGTCATGGCGTCGGAGCAAAAAGGCGAGACTATGACCGCCTGACCAGGCTCCTGGCGCCACAATACGCAACGTTTTACATTCCAGTTCATTTTATGTGACCTCTATTGCGAGCAGGTGTTAGCACGTTTATGGGAGTTTGTTTTGTGAGAACTTTTCTTTTGTTCAGGCTGGCATTGTTTTTTTTTTTTTCATGTATAATATAAATGCAGTCTATGTATTTGCAAAAGAGTAACCGGCGCCCATCTAAAGACGCCAACATCTTCTAAATATCGCGTTTAAGAGATAAAATTTCAATAACCGTTTCATGATAATTTAAAGGGCCGCTAGCCACCTATTGTTTAAGGTCAGATCAATGTGTCTGAGAAGGTGGAGTTTCAGGTATAAGATAATTTTGAGGTGAAGACAATTCGTGCATATTGTGTTGAAACTATGTAAAGTTATTGAGCTCCTTTCCGTATACTGTTGCAGTAGGCATTCAGTGATTACGGTGTAAGTAGTCAACGTGCACCAGGCTTCATATAATTTTCAGGCCACTAGGGAAAATGTAAATTAATGTTGTGTTGGAGATAAATTGGAGGTGGTTACTAGATCATTGACCCACCATTGATCACGTGAGGTTCTATTTTGAATAATGTAGTCAAGAGTTTATAAAACAACGTACACAGATTATTACGCACTACAAAGAATAACGAAAAGAGCTTGTGGCATGTGCTGGGACTCCACTTCAAGGGGGATGCTTTTTATTTATTTATTTATTTATTTATTTATTTATTTATTTATTTATTTATTTATTTATTTATTTATTTATTTATTTATTTAACACAGACGCACAACGCCAAATACGGCATTGTAGTGGGGGTTACATTACAACTCTTAGTTCGCGTTGAAGCGAGAGGCAGTACGATTCGTCTTACGTGCTGGAGGGACGGACGGGTTTCCTCGTTGGGTAGGCATAGAAATACTTACGCACTTAAAACACAGATCAAGGAAGAGGTAGCGATCGTAGTGTCCTTCCTCCTGCCTGGCGCTTCAACACCAACTAAGCGGCGAGAACACAGCGCAGTGAAGCGGTCAACACTCGGCGCACTCTGTCTCCACCGCATATCGCTTTTTAGAGCTCGGGTAGCGGCGCCACACGCACACGCCGCCGGAGTACTGTTAATCACGGTTGATGATTGTTTGACGCGGATGGATAAGGCGCTAAGGAACTATAACGGCTTACAATGAGCGGAACGCCATCAGCGCAACTCGCGTCGCCACCTGCAGTAGTCCACTTGCGTCGTCAGTTCACCTTGCGCCACCGCCCGCCGCAGTGCGTGCCGCCGCAGTGCTGTTGTTTTACTGGTCGGATAAAGTTTCATAACATTGATAATGACACCGGGCTCCGTGGTGATGAACAAGTGGCAGAATTCTTACGCATACTTAGACAACTACCTGAGGAGTTGCTGCGTCAATGTTTCTATGTATGTCATCATCATCATCATCCGCCTATATTTATGCCCACTGCAGGACGGAGGCCTCTCACAGTGATCTCCTGTCTTGCGCTATCTGATTCCAAATTGCGCCTGCAAATTTCCTAACTTCATCAGCCCACCTAGTTTTCTGCCATCCTCGACTGCGTTTCCCTTCTCTTGGTATCCATTCTGTAACTCTAATGGTCCACCGGTTATCCATCCTACGCATTACATGGCCTGCCCAGCCCCATTTTTTCCTATTAATGTCAGCTAAAATATCGGATATCCCCGTTTGCTCTCTGATCCACACCGCTCTCTTCCTGTCTCTTAACGTTAGGCCTAACATTTTTCGTTCCATCGCTCTTTGTGCGGTCCTTACCTTTTTATGTATGTATACTAGAACTAACCCTGGGAGTGTTAGCCAGCGCCACCACTCAAAGCCACGGCAGTGAAATGTAGAACTTCCCAAGGGTGATCTTGGGACATCCATCGGGTTTCCTTCGCCTATAGCCTCAACTTCGTTTTGAATCGTCTTTGAAATATTAAAATTGTATTGAATTAAATATGTTCGCTGACGAGTTAGTCAAGAGATATTTTATTCGTGACATCGGTGGTCATTTAAATTGTTCCTGCATTGCAAATTAAAGGCGACGATTGATGAAACAACAAATCGTGTCACTTTATTGCGTCATGGCGCAAATAATTGAGTCCTAGTTTAGTATGTGATGAACATATTACCTCGATTTGCTGATATCACTAGGGCCGTCCCGTTTTCATGATGTTTCTTTCTTTCTCTCTCTCTTTCTCTCTCTCTATGTCTCTGCGACAATAGGGAATAAATAGATAATCGGAAGTTGTTCATTTGTATCGGGTTGGCAACAGGTCAGATTTCCATCAAGACAATTTCGCCTGCTTCATTTCTTTTTCAAGTATTGATAGGCCTATTCTATGACCTTTCTCCACCAGTTCGAAAACATCATTTATGTTATCTCTACGTGAGACGGGCTTAGGCGCTCTTCTCTAGGACATGTATGATGTGAAGACTGTGCGAACTGTGTTTGCACGAGAATGTTCTGTGTGGACACGATTACCCCTGCGTGTACTACGTGTATAGGTAACATGCGCGTATTGGTGACAACATGTAAAGAGTAGCTCATTCTGCTATAGCACTGTCACGTGCCATCTACGTCTCCGTCTCTCTGTCTGTATCTCCCACCTCCCGTTACCCCCAGTGAGGAGCACCAGGCTAGAAACACGATCTAGAACACGATCGACAGGTCAAACTCATTTCCTTTCTCTTCATTAGAATCTCCTCCTCCTCATATCTCGACTTTGTGGCATGAGTCTCCCTGGGAGAGAGAAACAGAGAATTTATTTGCAGGAAGCCAGAGAGGTCGGCCTGACCCAGTGTGATCTATAGCCTACTACTCTGCACAGGGCAAGGGGGGAACGGGGACGTAAAAACTGGATGAGGGGTGATGATGACATAGAAGGAGGATGCACAACGATGAAGGCAAGTTCGGCATCCTCATGGTTATCGACAAGTCTGAAAACGTAATTCAAAAGTGTCATCCACCTTCCTGAGTATTGATTCACTCACGAATCGAATTGAAACTTCACAAAAACGCGTCACGGAGAATCTTGTGTGTGGGCTTCTCCTGCGTGAGCGTACAGGTGCCAGTAAAGGTCTTGAAATTATGCAAAGAGTAGCGATAAGCGTCTCCAATACGGCAAGGGCATGCACGGAGTTTTTAGCGGCCGGAGTCTGGAAACCACAGAAGATCACTCGCATTGATTTTGGCAGGTGCTTCAGCATTTTTAAACCGAAGCTTTACTAACGTAGTCGAGCCGAGTTTCGCCGACGCCAGCAATTTGACCTTCATTTGACCGCAGCTGCGCCGTAGCCTTGGTAATGAATAACGAGACTCGCCGTCGCACCAAGCTCCGCCGGCGTCTGACCACCCCGCGGATATCGCCCGGCGAACTGCTTCACTGTAGACGGTCCGGAATGTCAAGCGCGCGAAGATAGCGTAGGAGACAGAGGAAGAACAAGCCGTTCGGCTTGCAAAACGCTTGGATTTGTCGGCTTATAATCTAGACCTGGCTTAACGATGAGTGTATACCTAAGTATAATAAGTACACCTAAATCCACGGTTAACCAAGTGAAACCAAGACTTCACCAGACTAAACCAAGCTTTCGCTTTGCATATCCAGGGTTAGCTGAGCTAAGGCGCAGCCAATTTTCATCGTTTTCCTTATCCTTCTGTTCGGCTGCTTGCTTGCCTAAAGCGTCGTTCGCTTTACTTCCCCTAGCATCCACTCGTTGACGTAGAGGAACACCACGGCATGGTGTCGTGCCCGTGGATCTACAGGGCAGCAAAGGCCACTCGGTGTCTGTGCCACTTCGGGGGGACGACTGTTCGCCCTGGGCTCCCAGCGACCGTGAATTTGCAGTCGGTGTGCTTACCGTCCTCGGTGCCGGCACAAGCAGAGGTTGTCTTGTACCCCTGCGCCCCGCAAGGCATTTCTTCTGAAGTGATTGGCTGGCGCTTCTTACGCGAGCATTGTCTGTCACGGTGAACACATTGTGCAGCTTTTCTGTGGGAGGATTTGTCTCTCGCCATTTTTAGGAGAATATGAACTTCCTGGTTTATCTTCGGGTAATCCTTCGACGTTGCTTCATGAGAGCCAGGACAGTTGGGGCATTTCAAATAAGGTGCATCACAGTCGACGTGGCCTATCTTCAGACACTTCTGACACTGCAGAGGCGTCGGGATGAATTGTCGGATGCGGTGTATCCCGTTCCCCACTTTGACAGACGCTGGCAAAGTCGACGAAGCAAATACTGGTTCGATGAACCCAATTCCCCAAGCGGTGATTCTGAAAAGTGCGTGCCGATGAACTCGGCAGATTGCAAAGGTTCCGTAACTCCCTCCTGTAATTAATAAAGGAACGGGTGGGAATTCCGCATAATGTCAGAATAGTCTTTAACTTCTCTATTATAGTTGAACTTTTTTGCATCTACCGTTAGCATGTTTTTTTCGAGAGGTGATCCGGATTTCATTGACTTGCCCAGGGGCCACACTTTCAATATATCCTGTTAAAAACTGTATACTTAGGGAGTTCAGGTTGTGTAAGCGGCCCGTAAGAGACCATGAAAGACTGCTGTTCACTCTGGTTAGATGAAGTATGCTTACTCGAGACCTGGTGCATCTTTTTCATATGGCAGCCTATGGCTATGGTGTACTCGTTGTTAGAGGCCGTCGCTTCGGGCGTTGAGCTCTCCCAAAAATGGAGCTGGTCCGAGCGGCCAAAGTCAAGTCGCCTAAACATGAGCGATGAAGTAGACGGCTGACCTTGTTCAGGTGGTCGCGCGAGAGTTTTCTTGCCCATTCTGGATGACAGTACGTCCTCTACACTGGCAAAACCGTATTAAATTTGGGTAAAAGCGAGTAGCCTAGAGCACCGGTGAGGCTGAGCACTTCTTTCTGGGGATCTTTTATCACTTCCGGCGTTCTTGTGCTTGCCTTGTCCATTTGAAACTGATTTACACTACAATAAATGAAAAATATGATCAGTCATTTTACTGGGTTTGATTTCGCAGTGGCATATATCATTGTATAGTGTCAAACTTCGGACTGTAGCATTTTGGTCCTCGAGTGTTAAAAACGCCCCGCTACAAGTTGTCAAAAAACAGTTTTTTTATGACTTCTTTATCCACCCTGTTAAGCTCTAACCTCACTTTATCTTGCATTTATTTTTTTCAGTGTATCTTCTCGGGATTTAAGCTTTAAAGGCTACATAATATCGCGTATTAGCATGTCGCTAGCGCCCTCCCTCCAGCAGCTTGCCGACGAGGGAGTCCCTTCGCAACATCCTCACGAATTAAGAACTCAAGTACCTGAACGGTTATTGGACTAGCAAAACCTTTCCAAAGAGGCCTATGATCGCCGTCACTACCCTGAAAAACTTATGAAGTTGGGGAAATTGTATTTATGAGCAAGGCTCCAGAACATACCGGTAGTCCATCCAAAACTTAACCGAAGTAACGTGAACCTCTCATTATCACGCAAGTTTTGCCGGCGGACACATATTGTGGTGCTGATTTACGTCATAAAGCAGGAAGCAGGTTTGCAACAACCGCGCACGTCTGGCAACTAAAGAAGTGGTGCTCCACAACTCGAACATCACACCAGGATGATGACACATCTGAAGAGTCTCAAGAAGAAGAAGAAACCTCCTTGAAGCAGCGGCCACAACGTAAACGGACTGTACCAGCGAGACTACGAGACTATGTTGTGATTTTTTTTCTCTCTCTGTGTGCAACGAGAATTCTATTGTGCGAAGTTCTTGTAGTATGAAACATTTTCTTTTTTCTCGTGCTGTGGCTTTCCGCAATGTCAAGCCGGTCAAGATGGCCGGATGAATTGACTTTTCAGATCTGTACATTACGAACTACCAAAATTACTGTGTGCTGTGGTAAACTTTAAGCGTCGTTTAAGCGTTCTTGGACAAAGTTCTTGCTTGCATATTCTTTAACTTTCTCTATTAAGCTAGTAGTATTATGTTTCTCTTTTGTTGTTTGTGTTTTAGGAAATTTGAATTGTAGGATAACCGAGCATTTGTAAGATTATTAATAAAACATTATGTAAGGATCACCTTAACGAGTACGTTAAGCAATTCAGGATAGCCGAATATTAGCATGTCGCTAGCGTACTCCCTCGGGAAGGGCTCTTCATGTAGCGCGCTAGTGGGCCTAACGAAGATTGGGACCCACGTAGCAGTTGGGCAGTTGTCGGCTGGCCGGTGAATGAAGAAGATGTGTGGCTATTCTTGTGTGAGTTTGCCTGTGTGTTCGCCTGTGCGTGTCAGCCTATGTGGCCATGTAACTTATTTCATTATTCCATTAAATCACCCCTCTTCCCCCACGACTCATGCCTGCATCACCGACGGAAGACAACATGTGGTACGACGCGTGGTGGCGGCGGATATAATAAAGGTGTTCTGCGGTGGAGTGACGAAGCTGAACGAAATGTCCAGAATATCCACGAGCAATAAAACAAAATACACACAACAAACAGTTTGGCGTTTAAACGCAATCCGGCAGCAGTTACAATACTTTCGCACGTAAATCACCTAAACTCCGTTTTTCTCCTGCCAATCTCGCAATACCCTTCGTAGAAACCATAGGTCATGATTTGTTGTTCATCATCGTCCCTATATTGCTGCACGTTCAAGGAGAAGGCGCACGAATCCCAGAAGAAGAAGAAGAACAGAGTCATGGCGGACGGTGTTGATTCGCTCCCGGCAGCAAACCAAGCCAACCTCGTAGTGGCCACGCTACAACCAGGGCGCACCGATCCCGGAGGTTCCAGGCTGGCCAGCATCGCCTCCTCTCCGCACAACCATTGGCGCATCACCCTCCTTGCCTGCAGTGTAGCGGCATTCCTGGTCGTATGGATAGTGATCGTGTCCGTCGGTGTCTACTTGATCAAGCGCCAAAGGAGAAGCGAGGTGCCTTCTTCCGGCGGAGGAAGGCCGTTCTGCTGCCCACATGAGGCTGAAATGGCCAGGTTCGGCAACTCGACCGTAAGCCCGTGCAACGATTTTTTCGCTTACGTCTGCTCAAGGGCAGAAGGCGGACCCTCGGGGGACATAGACGAATATTCTGAGCTTCAGCGAGCTGTGATAGGCAGTGCGATGCCGGCGATTGTACGAATGAGCCACGTGGCGCGCTTCCTCGCCGCCTACTTCCAGACGTGCGTACGAGCTATCGAGCACTACGATTATTTCTCTTCTTCTCTGGCGATTGCGTTTCTGCACGACACAGGCGACCTTCTGAGGAAAGCGAACTCTCGAGAAGCGGTGAAATTTAGCGCGATCGTGTCAACGAGGTACTCTTTTTCAGCAGTCATCGACGTGTCTTACGAAATAGAAAGGGAAATGAGTTTAAAGTTCGCGGCTATTTGCGATATCCGTGGCCGTTATCACGGCGCTCTGACTGCTGCAACGGAAACCATCGTTGCAACTATCAACACAATTGCGACATTAAGCGACACGGTTGAACTGGTGACATCGCTGTGCAGCCGCTTAATTTCTAGAGGTTCGTAGTATGGAGGCAAGGTACCATGTCGCAGCCAATGGCAGCAGCGCTTTTAATCAAGAAGTTTGGAATATCGATGACCTCGAAGCCGCAATAAGCACCCTTGGTTTCTCGCTGAAGCACGTGCCAGTTATAACTCTTCAAGGTCTCAAGAAAATTTGGCTGCTTTATGAAATGTTCAACGGCAACGAGAGTACGGGTTCTAAAGCCGCCTATCTACTATGGCATGCCGTGGTAAGCGGCGTCCAAGAGTTCAACGTCCCTGAAGGCGAATTCTCGCCTCTCCACTTTGAAACCTGCAGGAAAAGCCTTTTCCCACGGCAGGCGCTCTGGGACTTGTTAAAGGTGGAGATCCTCACCTACAAGGAGAAGGACGCTCAAGGGACAAATATTTTTGCTGCCATAAAGGACACCGCTCACAAACACTTCAAGGAGAGCGCCATTTTTGACGCAGAAGACTTGAACAAGCTGGATGAATTCTTCAAAAAAGTGGAATTAGTGACACCCGCGGCGGTAAACAAAGCTCCCATCCCCGTCCCAGAGGTAACGCATGACTTCGCCCAGAACGTATTGAAGGCCAACGCTTTCGAAGTTAACATTAGCGCAGCACGACTGTCCATCCTGAGTGCCACAAGAATGTACACCTACCGGGACGTGTTCATCGTGGAAGACCGTTACATCCCATTATCAACCACCTCGTGCAGTTACATTCGTACCGGCTTACCCAGTGAGTCACATCTCCCAAACATGGCTCTTCTCGGAGCGCTGCTGGCGGAAAGTCTTTGGGGCATGGCGCTATACAGTTATAAAGTGGAACTCAAAGACTGTGGCCAACATCCAAAGGCTACGAGAGTGCTTCGCTAAAAATTACTTAAAGGATCCCTTGGACGAAATTCATGCCAGTGTTGTGATTCTTAGTGCACTTGGACTGTCCACTGTAGTGAAGGCGCTGAACTTGACCGGGTGACACCTTATGAAGCCTGCCTGGAGCCTGTGGAAGCTGTCTGAAGCGCAGCTTCTTTTACATCATGAGCAGCCATCACCGATGTCCGAGGAAACCATCGCCAGAAAAGAGCTTCGAGATCAACGCGCCACTGATGTATATCGAAGATTTCGCGGAATCATTTGGCTGCGCCAGCAATACTTCAATGAGGAGCCCACGTCACTGTCTTGGCGGTGACATGTCTCACCAATAAATGGTGATACAGCGGTGCTCTTTTGTCCTCCTCCAACAAGTTTCGAAGAAATACTGTGCGCGAAGACGTACAGTACGTTACATCACTCGCACTATGCCTAGCTATACTAAACTTGCTTTAACCTTTCATTTTTTATTTTATGTTTTGTTAACTAACATAACTAGTAGCATTTCTTACCGTGAGCATTACCTTCTTGCCTTTCTCAAAAGTAAAGAATATAGGACGGCTAATCAGAGAGTATTTGCCCCTATTTTTTATTAACCAAACAAAGTACATACAGGTAATTGTAAACATACGTAATTTTCTACGTACCTTAATATATTTTACCACATAATCGGTTCAGACATTTGTGCTATCGCAGCACTAAATTTGAAATGTTCCTGCGTAGAATTCGTCCGGCTGACTGTGGAACCACAGTCGGTCTGCTGTCTTGGCTTCATCGTTGCGCGCGAATCGCTACACCACCACCTCACACGTCTCAAAGCGAGACACTTTTTCCCATACGTAGGCGGCATTTACCTATGGATTTCGATGGGCGCTCGTCCTTTGTTCTATAGAAAACGAATCACAATTCGTTGCTCGTACGCTGTGGACGTGTAACGCATAACCATCTTCAACAACTCACGGAGCGCTGTGCCGCGCAGCTACCGGCAGATGAGGCCGTGCCGGTCCAAGAAAGGTCCACCGCTGGAATGGTTATGTTGACTTCGCATTTACAGCCGTAACTTGGCTAAAAAAATAGGGGCAAAGACTTTCTGATCCGCCGTCGTATTTGGGACAGAAATGTTGGAAATACAATGTTTCTAACACGGTCCTTCTAGCGCTGATTTCCTCTTTGTCTCGGTTTAAAAGCGTTCTGATGTTTTAACGCGATAGCGTAAGGGACCCATGTCGCAGAAAATCCGGCGTCGGCTTGGCTGTCGGCGTCCGTGGCGGAGAAAATCATCCCGAACCACCCCGACCGCGCAGACCCTCCTCGTGGCGCAAGGTATTAGTGCAGGAGAAAATCATTCCGAACTTCCCCGACCACGCAGGCCCTTAGCGTGGTGCAAGGTCTTAGTGAACAAAAATTGAATTTCTCACAGTGAAATCTGTCAGAAAAATGATAAAGTACGACTTAACCACAACCTACAGACATGTGGCGTCGGAATGTTGTTTGAATGTACAAGAAAACATAATTATGTTACGAGGAGACCAAACACAAACCCCTTTTGCCAGCATTTCTAGCATACCAACAGCGGCGCGCTCGGGTTACTTGCAAAAATTTTAGCCAGATGGCGCCCGCAGCCTCGGCAGGTGAAATTGGGACTTAGCCTGCCTAATGCGTTTTGGACACGCGCGCGCGTCGGGGCAATAGCAAACAATTACAAAATAATAAGAAAAGGTCCTAGGGTCTTCACATTTTAAAATAAGACGGCTTATATTGCCCCTGGAAAAATGTCTTCCCAGCAATGCATTTCTCTTTAAAAGTGAAGCCGACATTAAGGTATGTCGCCACCCTTTAAAATGATGTTTTTGAAAAAAAATACGCATATTATTTATTGATAATGTAAGAAGCTGGAGACATTCAGAATTGTGGTGCAGAAAAAAAATCACCGCATATCCACGAAGTGAATGATGATGAGTGGGCGAAGCCCCGGTGGATCATTCGGGTAACCGTGAATAATACCCTGTACGTTGCCCACTCGAACATGCAAATGAGTGACAACACATGTGCACAGTATATACAATGCTGTTTTATTGGTCGTATATGGTATTGAAGTGCGGACTTCGTTTTCCCTTCATTAAGACAGCGTTGTGATCAGTGCAGCAGCACGGCGACGCCGGTAAACGGACCCAGAGCGGCGATAGCGCGGGAAGCGGCGTCAAAACGCCGGAAGCGTTCTCTACCTGAGGTTGGTGGCGCCGATGCTCGGTTCATACGCGAGCTTCGGGAGCCCTCAGCTCCGGGTCCGCTTGCCGGCGTTGCCGTACTGCTGCAGGTTTGCGAGCCCTCAGCTCTGGGTACACATGCCGGCGTGTTCGTGCTGCTGCAGCTTAGAGAGCCCTAGACTCCGGGTCCGCTTGTCTGCGTCGCCGTGTTGCAGCAACTTTGCGAGCCCTCGACTCCGCTTTCAGATGAGCCGCCACTCTCGCCTCTTCATCCATAGCCGGCGCCCCGTTATCAGAAGCGACCATTATCATCCATGGCTGAAGAGAGAAAGAGAGCGCGCGTCGGGAACGAGCGCTTATATAGCCCTTGTGCACCGCAGCGCCCCTAGTGGACTCCATGCAAACCAGAGCTACGGACGACGAGGGAGGGACACGGCTCGGTCCTAAGGCGCTTCGGTCCCTAGAAATTACGTCTCTATCCGGTTTTGTTCTAAAGTTATGTTGTTTTCTATAACTGCCCACAGACCTCCTTGAAACCGAAACGGACATTTTCTGAAAACGAAATCTACATTTCGATCATTAAAACAAACTTATCGCTGTGCTCAAATGCGCAGGATACTTTTAGATGAGTATGTTATGAGATATTATAAAGATTAATAAAATTAAGCAAGGCTAATGTCCAACGCCCTCGTGTATTCAACGACTGCGTCTATGGCCTTCTGAAGAGTCTCTTGCTTGTCCCTGTGGGATCCTTGGTGAGCCCATCGCGTGATGCCATCGGCATATATCGCACAGCCGAGATCTGGGTGTGTGTCTAGCTCCAGGAGCTAACTTTCTCATGGTCTTAGATTTAAAGAGCAGCATTCGATACTATGGGTCATGGGCTCATCTTGCAGGAACTCAACACCAACTGCGGGGAACGGGCATGTAACTATATCCATTCCTTTATCAGCGATAGGACTGCCACGATAGGCATACGATACACCAGATCATCTGCTTTCACTATGCCCAATAGAGGAACACCTTAAAGAACCATATTATCTCCACTACTTTTCAAGAATGGTATGGCGCGCCTCGCGCGACAGCTCGAGTCCATACCAGACTTAGGCTATGCCCTGTACGCGAATGACATCACACTATGGCTGAACAGAGGCTCTCTCGGACACAAAGAACAGACACTACCGGAAGCAGCACAGACTGTACATCTCTGCGGGGAGCTGTGGTATGAGCTGCTCGCCGGAAAATGGGAATTTGTACGGGTGCATGGCAAAGGTCACCGAGGCAAACAGCCCTTCCACCTGAGAGTTGGTGACCACCCCATACGCGAGGTAGCCAAAGCACGCATACTTGGTCTCCGGGGACAGTGTAATAGGCAAGCGGACCACACACTTAGAATTCTTCGCACGACAGTTAGGCAAATTGCAAGCATGTTATACAGAGTAACCTACCAATGCAAAGGCTTTGGAAAGGCACATACACTCCGCCTAATAATTCACACCTTTGTAATTAGCCGAGTCACGACTGGTCTCATCTAACTAGAACTTAGTAAGGCTGCGGTGGAACAAGCCGATACTCTCCTCTGTACTGCCTACAAAGCTGCCCTCGTACTACCCACAGGAGCACCCACGGATCGCCTTCTAGCATTAGGGATCTATAACATCTTTGAGCAGCTGAGGGTGGCGGTCATCATGTCGCAACGAGAAAGACTCCGCCTCACGCCGAATGGTAGGGAGGTCCTATTTGCCTTAGTGTATCCCATGCGGCCACAATACACTGTCGAAGAACTCGATCGTACCCCTTTGCGCCACTATCCAAACCCAAATCCACACCGCGCCTATACCGAAAAACATGAATCCCTTGTACCACCGAGCGCGTCGCGACGCCAGAGCAAGACAGCGCACAAAACAATACGGAACCGACTCAGACAGGCTTTACACGGACGCAGCCCGCTGTGGCACACATGGCTTTCGCTGGCCGTTGTTGGCACGGCCCGCAGGCCAGGTATATTCACCTGCGCCTCAGCCACGACGAGCTCGGCAAACACGGCGCAAGCCCTAGCGGTTGCCCTCACAATTAATACCAAAGTAGCCAAGAGGCAGGCGTCATATACCCTCACGGACTCTCAAATAGCATGCTGTTACTTCACTAGCGACCACGTTCCTGAGTGTGTAGCCCGCCTCTTAGGTGCAACACTGCATCACGAAGAAACAATCATATGGTGCCCGGGAGACATCGCAGCCACGGGTAACGACAGAGCGGACAGTGCAGCTCGAAGCTATTACTCACAGAGCGAGTGTCCCCCGCCAAGACGCCCTCGTCCCGTCCCAGGCACCCCACATGCCCTAAACGCCCCGGGATATCCTAGAACACCAGCGTAGTGAAAGACAGCGCTACCTCTCGCCACACCCTCAGTTAGGTGTAAGGGTAGCGTATGAGTGGCGCCGCCTGCAGACAAACCCATACACGCACCTACAGCTGAAACATGGCATCGGCAAAGTTCTGACTGGTGTTGTATAAGTCTGTTGCCAGTCTTTGGGGTCAATGTTGCCAGACTGCCTGCCAAATTTGACGGGGAAAAACACCGTCAAATATAGCGTCCGCATTGACGCCGTTTCCGAGGCGCACAGAGTTGCCGAACTCCAGGTAGTACCGTAATTTTGCTCCATAACCCGTGCGCTTTGTGCGGGCCGAGTTATCCGACGGCACGAAGCGAAACCGAGACGCGTCGCATGACACTCGGACCGCTTTCTTCGGCGATGGGTGCTACGTATACGTGTTGAAGCTTTCGTTGAGTGAAACCGAGAGGCGTCGCATACACTCGGACCGCTTTCTTGCGCGATGGGTGCTACGTATACGTGTTGAAGCTTTCGCTGAGCGAAACCGAGACGCGTCGCATAACACTCGAGCCGCTTTCTTACGCGATGGGTGCTACGTATACGTGTTAAAGCGTTCGCTGGATCTGAAACTGAGACGCGTCGCAGAATCCTCGGGGCGCTCTCTTGCGCTGGCTGTGACGGGACGACGCGAAACCGAGTCGCGTCGCATAACACTCGGGCCGCTTTCTTGCGTGGTAGCAGCCATCGCGCAAGAAAGTGGCCCGAGTGTTATGCGACGCGTCTCGGTTTCGCTGAGCGAAAGCTTCAACAAGTATACCTATAGCAGCCATCGCGCGCACTAAAGTGGACAGATCGAGTGTTATGCGACGCGTCTCGGTTTCGCTCAGCGAAAGCTTAACACGTATACGTAGTACTTCATCGCGCAAGAAAGCGGTTCGAGGGTTATGCGACGCGTCTCGGTTTCGCTTCGTGCCGTCGGAGAACTCGGCCTGCACAAAGCGCGCGGGTTATGGAGCAAAATTACGGTACTACCTGGAGTTGGCAAGTCTGCGCGCCTCGGAAACGGCGTCAATGCGGACGCTATATTTGATGATGTTTTTTCCCGTCAAATTTGGCAGGCAGTCTGGCAACATTGACCCCAAAGACTCGCAACAGACTTATACAACACCAGTCAGAACTTTGCCCATGGCATCCACCCTACCACATACGTGGGCACTTTCCCGCGGTGCCAACTCTCGCCCAACTCTCGCCCACATTACGTGGGAATGCGAGATCCGGCCACCTAAAACTATTACGCCTCACATTCCGGCGCAAAAATTCAGAACGGGACGTTGGGAGACCTGGCTCGCCAGCGAGGAAAAGGAGACCCAAAAGGCACTCCTCGACCAAGCATGGCGGGCTTCTGAGGCCAGTGAAGCTCTGGACTAGGGGCGCCACCCACCTGCTTCCCCAATCCTTTCCTTCTTCACATACAATAAACGTTTTTAAATTCAATTCTCATCCCCACAATAAAAAAATCCGGCAGATCCCACGCCTTGTGGGAATCGATGTTGTGCGAAGCAATGTGCTACTAAGTTAACGAAACGACCATGGGAGCACCGAGGCGTAGGCGGCTGTTTCATGACCTACATGACACACATGTCATGACGTATCATTTGTGTCCGAACCCATTCCAATTGTTTTTGAGTGTCAATCGTTATCGCTGAGTCATTGTCAATTTTTCTGAGTCATGCTCATTACAATGACTTCCCCCACCATCCTTTAGTGTTTCCTTCATTTACTACCCACGTCCGAACCCATTTCAGGGGTTGTTGAGTGGTAAGCTTGTTTTCGCTGAGTCATTGCGATTGTTGCTGAGTCATGCTCTGACTATGACTTCCACCATCATACACTTAGTACTTAGTACCCATGTCCGAACCCATTCTAGTAACATACCAAGTTAACGAAACGACCATGAGAGCACCAAGACGTAGGCGGCTGTTTCATGACCTACATCACACGCATGTCATGACATTCATATAATGACGGATCATTTATGTTCGTCATATACTCTTGTCATTGTATGCCAATTTTGGTACATACCAAGTTATTGAAACGACCATGCGAGCTCAAGGACGTAGGCGGCTAGATAGATAGATAGAGATAGATAGATAGATAGATAGATAGATAGGTAGATATAAGGACAGATAGATAGATAGATAGATGGATAGATAGATAGATAGATAATGTCAAAGTAGCAAAAGTAGCAAATGTTCTCCAAGAAATGCTTCGCATTTAAAAACGCGCACAGCCTTGCGAACAGTGTTAGCGCGTTGATAGCGAACAAAGCATGTGTTCATCGTCGGTTGGTTAGTGTGCGCTTATAGTAACATCTTGAAGGACGCAATTATTTAGCGTATGAGCAAGACATCTTGGTAAATCGAGAGGGCTGTCTCTAGTGACAATAGGCTTGAGCGACGAAGCATTCTGGGCCTCGGCGGAGGCTATACGTATTTTCGTAAATTGATTTACAAACTATACTCACCAGCAAAAGCTTATAGAAGAGAAATTTTGCTCATGGTGAGTAGATCCAGTGAGAGCAGAGATCCTTAGTGAGGATGTTTAATATCAGTGAAATCCTAAATTCCGTAGGTAACTTACGAAGTTGCAAGAAACCGGAGAAACATGATAAAAAAAAACGCGAGTAACAAGGCAGAAAGTAAGACAAATGAATAGCCCTGTGTCCTTGTCTCTTTCTCTCGTTTTAATGCGTTGGCATTAGGAGTGTCAAAGTGGAGAAATTCTTTTTGCAATGTAGGAATCCATTCACGTGGTGTAGTTGTACTGCGGACCACCGTCAGTTGCCTATCACTCCTCAAAAAGGCAGTACGTGTGTAGAGCGAGCACCTGTGCAACACTGCGCAATGTGGGGAATGCGATCATGGATCCTGGGATTAACGATTTAGATTATGGATCCGGGATCTCAGAGGGGCGCAACGTAGTGCTAACGTATTTGTCTCGCAATTACCGCTAAATAGCCACTGACTCTTGTTCTGTTTTTCGCACAGCTTTTTTTTCTTCATAGTCACCTCTCCCAAACTAGATTACCACTATTTTACTGCGCCAGAAACTTTAGAACGCATTTGAAGTTCTTGACCACCTTCCGAGGTTTCTTCTTAACAGCTGAGTAGCTTTTGTTATAAGCAAAGTTATCTGAGCCTGCTACACATCCACGAAGGAAAAAAAAACAGAGAGAGAAACTGGGCTGAAAAAGAAATGATGTTGAAGCATTGAAAGTCAAGCTAGTCGGTATGAGTTAACGGAAAATAAGTGCCTCATCTTGTCCCATCTTCGTCGCCTACTTCTTTCTCTGCCACGTTTAGTCAGAAAGAAAAATGCATTTAAGATGTAGGCCCCCGTTCTTTGGATTTGCACAGCTATATTTTTTGTATAGGCAAAAAATTTTATTCTACAGTCAGTTTTACGGAACCATACAGTACGCACCTAAATATTGTGTTCGTCGTTTTTGTTCAGCATGGTCATATGCTCAGCCATTCATCACCCTGTTACCCAGTTTTTATGCTCATGGCACCAAGACTGACAGAGGTTTCACCACTGATCCATCCCGGATTTGCGTCAGCATACTCCTTCCTATGCATGTAAACTTTCTAATCTGATTACATCACCATTTCCTCAGTATATTCCATTACTTAGCACTGAATTGTTATTTTCATAGAAAACCGGCTATCTGCTCTAACTACATTATTACTCACGGAGGCCAATTCCCCCCGCCTAATGTCAGCTGAAATATAATTTATAGCAGCCTTTGCTTTCTTATCTATATTGCTGTCATCTCTGCCTACGTTCTGTCTATGATTTTCCTCTCTATCACTCATTATTGCCCCGCTTCTTTTTTATCTCTGGGTCGACTTCATAGATTACTAATAATTAAATACAGTGATCATATGCCATTATTCACAAGCATACATCCACGCAGCCATTCTTCACTTGAGAATGCCTACAATATACTTTCGAACAAATTTTATTCCTTTAGTGATTTTTTTCACGACGCTGGACACCGGAGGCTATACCTATTCTTGTAAATCTACTTACAACCGATTCTTAGATGCAGAAGTCTATTGAAGTGAAACTTTGCTCATGGTGAGCAGATCCAGTGAGAGCAGGGAAACTAGTGATAATCCTAACGTTTGTTAAAATAAAGTATCCCGTCGGTAACTTACGAAGTTGAAGAAACCTTCAAATCATGATAAAAAAGCAACCGAGAGAAGAAACGGACCAGTGAAGAAGACAAGGGTGCAGCCATTTTCCCCGTTGCAACCTTGTCAACACGAGAGCGTCAAGGGCCCCGTGTCGCACGAAAATGCGGCGTTGGCGTCGGCGTAATCGTCGGTGTCCGTGGCATAAGTGGCGGGGAAATTCATTCCGAACCACCGCGACCAAACAGGCCCTCCTGCCTGGCGCAAGAGGTTAGTGAACAAAAATTGAATCTCTCAAAGTAAAATCCGTCAGAAAATTTTTAAGTACGACTTAACTACAACCTACAGGCGTGATAGCGTCGAATTGGAATTTTAATATACGAGATAAAAGCCTGATAAGCAGCCAGGCATCTTTTAGTGCTATCGCGTTCCACTCTTAAAGACGAAGTTTAAGGTGGTGGTGGTGGTGGTGGTGGTGGTCATGTTGAAGCAGGCGGGGTTAGCCTGGCATACATAGCCGGCAATTGTTCCGCCTGATCCTCCTTCGAGTTGAGATCAGGGGTGTGTCACCAAGTGTCTATGAGCCCCGTGTCTCGCAGGAAGGCCAGCAGCTGTCGTTGCGCTCTCTTCCTGGTTGTCGCAGGCCCTCCGGGGAAAACGACGTCTTCAAAGGTCCTGCGCGTAAGACCGCTCTTTTGTAGGCTGTCGATCATCGCTTTTCTTTCTTTGTCAAACGGCGGGCATATCCAAATGTAATGTTCGATGTAACCAATGTCACCACAGAAAGCACAGAATGGGGAAGCGCGAAGCCCAGTCTTGAATAACCAAGCTGTGGTGTACGCGGAGTCGATCCTGATGCGGTATAAAAGCGTCGCTTCTTCGCGGGTAAATCCATGAGTCACACAGGCTTCGTGGGGATTCTTGTGGATCTCCCTAAAGTGAAGGCGGATTGCACCCTTAGGGTTCTGAAAAGCTTTTGGAGCTTTCACTTTTGGGACACATGTCAGCGCTAGGCGTGCAAGGGCGTCAGCTTTCTCGTTTCCATCAATTCTTACGTGTGACGGTATCCACTGGAATCTTATATTAAATCATTTGCTTGTTAGATCGTTAATCAGAGCCAGAGATTGCCTTGTAAGTTTCTCTAGAGGTAGGCCACGATGCAATCTCTGTAACGCCGACTTGGAATCCGTCAGCACCACGACATCTCGTGTAGAAAAGGCCTGTAGTTTCCGCAAAGCCGCGGTAATTGCGGCACTTTCTACTGTTGTAGAGGAAACTACGGGATCTAGTCGGCCAGACCATGACAGATTAAGGGATGGTATGCAGAATGCCGCTGCACAGCTATGTGTTTGTGCGCACACCGGACCATCTGTGTGCACTTGTAATTGGCGTTGAAACGCTGTGCTCAAGTGTTCCAGCACAATAAACTTTGCTTCTGCAGTTGAAATGGTGCGTTTCGCCGGTACGTGGGGTACACTGAGGTCGCAGGTAACGTCTGAAAAAGACCATGGCGGGTCAAGGCAACTGCGTTTAGGCCATTCCAATCCTAAAAATTGGAAAGTGTTCAGCGCCGCATAGAAATGTGAGCGAGTTCTTGCTCTTAGCCGCCGGAAAAGCGCCGTGCCTGCACGGACTCGCCCAGCCTTAATGGCTGCGTCAGCAACGCCTGAGATGCCAAGAGACGGAGTGGAAGAGACTATGCCTCATTAGTGACTTTCTTGTTTGAAGCCGTCTAGGGAACTCCCAACGCCAAGCGAAGTCCCTTTCTGTGTACAGCCTCAAAGCGCTCGAATTGACTCGATGACGATGATATCAGAGGGAGCTGATAGAGAATGCGGCTTGTTATCAATGCAGCGTTCAGTTTAATCGTGGACATAGGGTTGTTTCCCCAACGTACACCTGCCAATCGACGAAGTGCGTTGACTCTTTGCACTGATGCAGCTTCAACACTTTCGACCACACGACGCCATAGTAGCTTGCTGTCGATGGTGACGCCCAGGAATCGAACATGAGTTGCACGGAGAATTGAATGCCCTTTGATATTCAGCGTCAGGCGTGTTGACTTGCGTCTCACTCCCGGGAAAAGCATGAAGGCATGAAAGCATGAAGTGGCGTTCGATGGCGGAGATTGCGCCCTGGGCTATCCGGGCCAACCGTTTGTGTTGGTACCCCGAGATCCAAATGCAGATGTGATCTGCGTAGATGGACATTTCAACTGCCGTCCGATCTACTTTCAGTGCATCTGGAAGGCTGGCCATGGCAACGTTAAAAAGCAAGGGAGATAGGACGCTTCCTTGTGGGACACCGAGGGAAATTCGTCGCTTATCACTCATTATACTTCCGAGCTTAACTTGGACACACCGATCTCTGAGAAATTCATGGATGAATCGAAGAGCATTTCCCGAGACGCCCATGTTTTGGAGTCCGTTGATGATGCCTGTATGAAGCACACAGTCGTATGCCTAGGCAACGTCCATAAAGATGGCGAGTGTGGAAAGGCCGTCTGCGCGATGGTGCTCGATATGGCTTATTAAATCCAAGACACGGTCCTGGGCACTGAACCGTGGACGAAAGCCGGTCATGCACGATGGCAGTTTATTTCCTTGCTCAAGATACCATGTTAAGCTCGTACATACTAGTCTTTCCATCAACTTTGATACGCATGATGTTAGCGATACTGGCCGATATGAGGAGAGATTCGCAGGATCCTTTCCGGACTTGAGTACTGGCACCACCCATGCTATCTTACACGTTTCTGGGATCTCTCCGTTGCTCCAGACGTGATTAAATATGTCCAGAAGGGCTCGTCTTCGTTCGTATGGCAGATTCGTCAGCACCTGATTGCTGATCGAATCGGGACCCACAGCACAGCGTCTTCTTAATTTGCTAAACGCCAAATCCAACTCACGGAAAGTGAATGGCGTATCCATGGTATGGTATGCTTGAGACAACAGAGGGTTCGATACTCCTGCTGATCTGCCGGATGTGAATACATCTGCAAAATCTTCTGCAAGGGTTTCCAAATCTTTTCCTTGCTTTAAATCAAGTGCTTCAAATGGCCTGTGCGGGCGAATCTTTCCGCATAGGCTATTCTTTACTCCCCATATCCTTGTCATGGGAGTAAACGCCGATAAGCTGTCACAGAAAGCAGCCCACTGAACTCGTCTTAACCTTTTTGTGTGACGACGGATGACAGCGTTTATCCTGTTGTATTCAGTTTTTGCAAAGGGATTTCCCGTTTTTCTCATTAGTTTCCGCTCCGCTCTCCTACGCGCTGCGCAGAGGTTCTTTAGTTTCAAATCAGGAGTAGGGAAATGATCTGGCAGTTTCAACATTGAGGTAGCCACTCTCTTGCTCCGTAGCATATCTGCGAACAGCTCACCAGGGGAATCATATAACGTTTCTCTGTATGTGTCCTAGCGTATCACAGCAGAGAATTGTCGACCAGCAGTGTGAAATGCGGTGATGTTGGTGAAGATCGGAAAATGGTCGCTGCCCAACCTGTCTGGGGCCGTTGTCGACGATACGCAAAGGTCTGTAGAATGGATCACGAGTGGTGGTCTGAAGAAAGTCGGTTTACCTTCATTCGCGATACATAAGTCAGCATCATCTGCGGCTGCGACAAGTTCCTTGCCTCGGAAATCTGCAATCTTATCTCGCCAAAATGAATGATGTGCGTTAATATCGCCACAGATTATTCTAGGAGAGGGGCAACGAATGCAAAGGTCCTTTATAAACGCCTCCATGGAGACCTTCCTGCGTCGACTTATATACACTGACACCACACTGAGTTTTCGTTTTCCTAGGCACACTTGCACAGCGGTGACTTCCAAGTAGGTAGAACAAAGGTCGTGCATTGGTAAGGCGACGTGAAGTATTTCTCGCCTGATGCATATCATCGCATTTCCATTAGCAAATGACGGTATACTCAGATTTCCATGTCTGATGTACCCTGGGATCGTCCTTCCATTAGGGAGATCAGCCTCCGAGAGGGCTAGAATTGGTATAGGTATGTCTCGAAGGAAAAGGCTGAGTTCATACAGACGCTGTTGAATACCGGCGCAGTTCCATTGCATTATTAAGGGCACTTTTGGGCGACGAAAAGGACCAAGTGGGCGAGAAATTGCCATTATGCTAATGAGGGTATGTGGAAGTAGACCAGAGTATTACTGACTCAAGAGCCAACACTGCTTCCAGCATATCCTTCGTTGAACTCGCAGGCATGTTCGCGACGTGGGAACGTAGTGCCGTGAACAAAGCGCGTATCACATGCTGGCAGTTTTCCAGCTGAGTGCTTCCAAGTGGTGCTTGAGGTCGGTTCACTGCGGCCGCATATGTGCGCTTTTCGGACTCTTTAGGAACAGGTTTCTCAGCGGCTGCGACAGTTTGCGTTGGCTCAATAACTTCGTTTATCGGTGTGAGACACGGGAAATTAGAAGCGTAGTCTCTTTCCAAACCAGTTAGTTGTGGCGCGCTGAGTGTCTTCTTCGGGTTCGATGGTGCGCTTGCATTCTTTGGACCCAAAGCAAACATCTTATTCCTTCGTTGAGCAGCTGTCCGCGCAGGACATCGACCGTAGCTAGCAGGATGGTCGCCGCCGCAGTTTGCACACACAGAGTTTTCTTTACTTGCACACGTCTTAAAATCATGAGGTCCCCCACAGCGCTTGCACCTCTGTTCCCCACGACAGTACTTAGCGATATGTACTTAACGATAAGCTCGTGTCTGGTGAAACCAAGGTTGATCTTCTCCGGGCGTTCAGAATTTGGAGCAAATGTGAGAACCACCGAGTTAGTGCGCCTTGACTCCCATTCAGACGACGAGGTTTGGACACGACGGATGATTCTTTTTGCATGAAATACTCCCTGAGGTCTCAGGAGGGTGAGCAGCTCCTCATGCGAGTACCATTTTGGGACTTCTCTGACAATGCACGTGTTTTTCATATAACTGTGTGGGACAGGGGCAGATATGGCTATGCCGCCGATATTCTTGGTTTCTAGAAGGATGTTGGCTTGTCCTTCTGTCTCTACATCTAAGAGCAATGCTCCCTGTGCTGTGAAGTGGCTCTTCACTGGTGCTCCACCGAGAATCGCTTCAATCTCAGAATACAGGAGAATAGGGTTCACTTGCCTTAAATCAGCTCTTTCGGATGCTGCATTGATTAACACTGGAATTCCCTCCGCCCTGTCTTTACGATGGCGCACAATTCGGAAACCACCCTCGTACATGTCGAGGTCTGAAAGGTTCGACACGTTGTCGTCCTCGATGATTGTTGACTCGTCTTCAGATTCACCAGTGTCTTGTCGCTTGTAGTCAGGCTGGCTTGTACAAACCAGCTGGCGTTTCTGACCCGGTGTCACCCCTTGGGAAGTCATGGCGGAGTGCTCGTCGGTGCTAGCTTGGGTCCTAGCACCTTGTGAGGCGGCGGGTGGCGCAGCACCCGTGGGTCTCCGATACGGAAAGTACCTTTTCGAGTCGACCGACGTGATGAACAGTTCTGACCAGTAAGATTACCAGAAAAGAACGATAATAACGATAAATGTAGGCAGAGCTACTCAGACAGGATAGCAGCAGCTTCGTCGTCCTTTAATTCTGATGGCGTTTCTCTGTACTTTGGTTCTCAGCAACATTGAGGAGAATGTTGAGCCTTTCTAAATTTTGAACACGAGCGCGCCTCGGGGCAACATCAAACAATAAAATAATAAGAAAAAGTGCTATAGGGCCTTCACATTTTCGATATAAGACGCTTTACATTGCCCCTTCAAAAATCTCTTCCCAGCAATGCATTTTTAAAAAAGTGAAACCGGCATTAAGAGGATCGATGTAAGCTTGGACTTTGTAAGCAGGCTTTCCCACGTTGTCGGTTGCAGTGAAGCCTACTCATAAAGAATGCGACGCAAACGGGGCCCTTTACCGCTATCGCGTTCCGCTCTGAAAGGCGAAGCTTAAGCGTCCTCCAATTTTTCTTTTTTTTTGACAAATGTACATTTCTAGAAGGGGGAGCGTGAGTGTTGCTTGCTGCAGGCAGACCTAGCTTCGCAAATGTTGCCAGTGATTGCAACGCGCGAGCACCACCTATTAATAGGAAGCTTTAGCTCCGGCCCAACTCCGCTGCAGCCACTTCAAATACATGCAAAACGCAGAAACGCTTTTCTGAGACAACAACTAGGCCGATCTTAATGAAGTTTGTTGCATTTAGGAGAGAAAGTTAAATTCTAGTGACTGTTCAAAGTGCAATTTTTATATATGACCTGGGCTTTTAAAGGGAACATTCAAACATTGGTAAGTTTGAAAAAATAAAAGCACGAAGTTCACAAATTCATAGCTCTGCACCTAGAAGCGATATCGGCATTCCTTAAACTGCATTCATGAGAGCATCTAAAGCGGACAAATTTGATGTGTCGATTTATACCTTACGTGAATTTGTTACATTGTTTACAAAGGTTAAACAAAAGTTCTGCTCACAAAGGAATAGTCTTCTTGAGAGCCATGTATAACGTATCAGTTTTGTGCCCTTTAGATCAACTATTATGCGCAATTTACAGAATTGTGATGTCGTTTCTTATTGCTGAGTTATAGGGTTGAGAACTTGATTGTTTCGTCTTCTGAAAATTCGCTATATTGGCAATTTTTATTTTACAAATTGATGAACTACATCGTTAATTCGCGACAAGCGGTCACTTGATTTTAACTTTTTCTTTTGAATGCAACAAACCTCATCAAATTTGGTGCTGTGGTTGCTGAGAAAAACTATTTCTTCTTTTCCATGTATTTAGATAGGATGCCCCGAGCTAAAGCTTCCTCTCAAAGCTGGCACGGAATTAAGCCAATCATAGTCCATCTGATAACGACAACCCAGTATCCCAATAAACGTGACTCGTAGCTAAACACGTTGCGCGTTATGCAAACCAAGTGGATTCACACGGCTCACCCTTCGCACTCCAACCCCGTATGAGGTAGGAACCTACAGAAGAGCCTGCACCCCTTTCTCCTAACTATATATTGTTGTCGGTGAAACAAAATGTCACTTGTAATTGCGTGTAGGGCCCCTTTTCGCTTCCGTGCACCTTTACGTTCTTTACGTTCTGCGTCAAATTCAGGACACTTTGTTAGGTTGTGGTCAATATCGCCAAGAGTTCGACAAGGCACGTATGACGATGACGCGTATGTACTATCCAGTACCGTAAAATTGGAGTTGGCCCTTAACCGTTCCACTTACAATTTCACAATCGATCACAAGCTCTGGTTGCCTTGTCTATAGTACTATTGAACATTGCTTTAATTTTCGCAACATTAATCTTTAAACTAATTGTTTGATTTGGTCGCCTCGGGGCCTGACTAATTATTTGTAAGTTATCAAATGTTTGCTGTGAAACCATGCAATATCATGCAAACAGTACAGGTTGGTAAGGTCGGTAAAAGCTACAAAGTAATTTTTACGCTTGTGTATAGTTAAGCTACGAGGTTGTTGTCACCTATGAGGTTGTTGGTTACGGTTCATGCTGCTCGAAACGCCGTCAACAGGTGCCTGAGGTAGTGCGCGTAGTGCGCATAAAGCCTTATCCTTTCGAGTGAAGTGGACACCGACAAGCTATCGACTACGAGTCTATCCACCACGATTTGATCAGCATCGGGACGATGCTCCCTCTGGAGGGAGGGCACTGCCGCGTCGCTATTCGTGCACAAGTGCGCCCTGGCACCGACAAAGATGACGACCGGGCCGCTCGAGATTCTGGGAGGCATCAAGATAAGAAGAACACCTCTTTGTTGTTGGCGCCTCTCTATGGTATCTTCTGCCGGGTACGGCATGGTGCAGCTGCTTTTGTAATAAAGCCCCTGAGCTTTGTGAATCGCGACAATATCGCCCTGTGTACCTTGTTCAGGCTTTCTCTTTCTCCTAGTTCATTTTTTTTCGTCTCGAAGAAGCTTTGGTACATTACCGCCTCGACACTAACCAGTGCCTTCGCACCTTCATGGCCGCAATGACGAGAAATGTAGATAATCTCGCCCAGAGACCCTCATTGTGCCCAAATAATTTCTCACAGCAGCCAACAAATACATAATTCAGCAAGCAAAGCCGTCCATACGCTATGCCAGTGCAAGAAAGAAACAGCTATCGTTTAATATCCAAAACCTTCAGTACTTCCCTTGCTTCCTCGAATTGGCAAAAGCAAAATCTTGTCAATCCCGAAAATGGCATCAAGATCTGATTCGGGACGATTAACGTTTCAGAGAAATTAAATGAGATCCATTCAACTCATTTTCCCTTTTTTCTGCTGCCCAGAAATACAGGAAGTCGGGCGGAATAATTCTAACCCAGCTTTTGAATCTGTTTCGGTCTACAGTCATCTTCTATGCGCGTCTGGGCTAATGCACTGGACTCCACGTTCTTGTCCTGGTTTATTGATTGATGTATTTCAGAGTTAGCGCGCTTCAAGTTCTTGCGAGTGCGCTAGGATACGCAGATTGAGTTATATTTCTTGCTGATCTTACTAATGAACATTTCAGTGTTGTGCATTGAATCAGCTAAGCTCATTGGAGCGAAGCTTGACTCTGAGTATCTTTCCTTGCGTGTGCAGTCCGAGAAATGTCATGCCATGTCATCTCTTAATAAAGTTATGCATTCTGTGAACTTAAAGGATATTGCACGTGCTACTCAACGAATATAATTTTTTCTCTCTTTAGAAGTAACATAATTTAGAATGTGGGCCACGTGCACTCACACTTTTCACATTTTTTTATAAACCTAGTCTGCTATTACTCTGTTCTTAATGTTTCTCTAATAGAGGCGCACTTAATTTGTGTTTTCTTTCCTAAAACGAAATTTCAATGCACAAAGAATATTGCGCCGATTCATACGATGTTTTGGCTTTTTCCAAGTACCAAGAAATGATAAAATGTATCCTTTTACATTCCGTATCAGCAGCAGCTACAATACTTCCCAACGTAAATCACATAAATTCCATTTTAGTCCTGCCAATATAGCAATATCCCTCTAAGAACCATAGGTCATGATTTCTTATTCATTGTCATCGCTGTATTGCTGCACGTTCAAGGCGACAGCGTGCGAACCCCAGACGAAGAAGAAGAACAGAGTCATGGCGGATGTTGTTGATTCGCTCCCGGCAGCAAACGAAGCCAAACTCGCGGTGGCCGCGCTACAACCAGGGCGAACCGATCCCGGAGGTTCAAGGCAGGCCAGCATCGCCTCCTCAACGCGCAAGCGTTGGCGCACCGCCGTCATTGCCTGCAGTGTAGCGGCATTCCTGGTCGTACGGATGGTGATTGTGTCCATCGGTGTCTACCTGATCAAGCGCCAAAGGAGAGGCGAGGTCCCTTCTTCCGGCGGAGGAAGGTCGTTCTGCTGCCCACACGCGGCTGAAATGATGGCCAGGTTCGTGAACACGGCCGTAAGCCCTTGAGACTATTTTTTCGCTTACGTCTGCTCAAGGGCAGAAGGTGGACCCTCGGGGGACATAGATGAATACTCTGAGCTTCAGCGAGCCGTGATAACCGGTATGATGCCGGCGAATGTACCAATGAGCCACGTGGTACGCTTCCTCACCGCCTACTACAAGACGCGCGTATGGGCTATCGAGCACTACGATCATTTGGCCTCTTCCCTGGCGAAAGCGTTTCTGCACGTCACGGGCGACCTTCTGAGGAAAGCGAACTCTCGAGAAGCGATTGAATTCAGCGCGATCGTGTCGACGAGGTGCTCTTTTTCAGCTGTCATCGACGTGTCTTACGAAATAGAAAGGGAAGTGAGTTTACAGTTCGCGGCTATTTGCGATATCCGTGGCCGTTATCACGGCGCTCTGGCTGCTGCAGCGGAAGCCACCGTGAGACCTATGATTACAACTGCGACATTAGGCGACACGGTTTTACTGGTGACAGTGCTGTGCGGCCGCTTTCGAGAGGTTCGTGGTATGGAGGCAAGGTACCATGTCGCAGCTAATGGCAGCAGCGCACGACTGTCCATCCTGAGTGCCACAAGAATGTCCACCTACCGGGACGTGTTCATCGTGGAAGACCGCTACATCCTATTATCAACCACCTCGTACAGTTGCATTCGTACCGACTTACTCAGTGAGTCACATCTCCCAAAGATGGCTCTTCTCGGAGAGCTGCTGGCGGAAAGTCTTTCGGGAATGGCGCTATACATTATCAAGTGGAACTCAAATACTGTGGCCAACATCCAAAGGCTACGAGAGTGCTTCCCTAAAAATGACTTAAAGGATCCCTTGGACAAAATTGATGCCGGTGTTGTGATTCTTAGAGCACTGTATTGAAGGCGCTGAACTTGACCGAGTGGCACCTTATGAAGCCTGCCTGGAGCCTGTGGAAGCTGTCTGAAGCGCAGTTTTTTTTCATCATCAGCAGTCATCACCGATGTCCGAGGAAACCGTCGCCAGAAATGAGCTTCGAGATCAACGCGCTCTTGGTATATATTGGAGATTTCGCGGAATCATTCGGCTGCGTCAGCAATACTTCAATGAGGTACCCACGTTACTGTCTTGGCACTGACATGTTTCGCAAATAAATGGTGATACAGCGGTGCTCTTCTGTCCTCCTCGTACAACTTTCGAAGAAATACTATGCGCGAATACGTGCGTTACATCGCTCGCGCTATACTTAGCCATATGAAACTTGTTTTGTCCTTTCATTTTTTTATATTTTGTAAACTAACCTAACTAGTAAGCATTTCCTATCGCCTTCCCTTGCTCAACAGTAAAGCATATACGATGGCGAATCAGAAAGTATTTGCCCCTATTTTTTATTATCCAAACAAGGTACATACAGATAATTTCGAACCTGTGTACCGTTCTACATATCTTAAACTATTTTTCCACATAGTCCCCACACTGGTAGAGACATTTGTCCCATCGCTGCACTAAATTTGAGATTTTCCTGTGGTAGAATTTGCCCTGCTGGCTGTGGAACCACCGTCGGACTGCTGTCTTGGCTTCATCATTGCACGCCAATCGCTACACCAGCAGCTCACACTTCTCAAAGCGAGACACCTTTCCCATATGTGGAAGGCATTTTCCTGTGGATTTCAATGGACGTTAATTCCTTGCTTCATGGAAAACGAATCACACTTCGTTGCTCGTACGCTCTGGACGTGTGAAGCACAACCGCCACCTTCAACAACTGAAAGTAGATCAGTGCCGCATAGCTACCGGAAGATAAGACCGTGTTGGTCCACTCTTGGGAATGAATATGTTGAAATCACATTTGCAGCCGTATTTTGGGTAAAAAACGCTTAACCTTGCACTCGGCCGCGCAACGCTTGAAACAGCGAAGCTGGGCGATCGTAGCCCAGCATTTTCCGGAAGTGCGCGCGAACTTTTCATCTTATTACTCATTATGATGATAATTTCTTTTCGCACGTCTCGGATTTACGGCCGTCACTGCCCGTTGCATAGCGCAGCTTGCAACACCGACACCACGTTGCACTGCGTTGCAAAGCCGACAACGCGTTCCGGCAGACCCGCTCCGTGAATGCGTCTCTCTCTCTGTCTCTCTCGCTCTCATTTTTTAATCTCTTTCCCGAGCAAAGCACGCAAAAGCTCTTCTTCGCCTCGCAGAGCATGAGCGTGCGAATGAGCCAGCTTTGGACGAAGATGACGACGCTCGAACACATTCATATGGTTCGCATAAATGCAGGTTCTATAATCGTGGCTGTATAGCCAGCATATGGAGGTTACGTATGGATTTCCAAAACAAAGATCTCCAAGCCCGATCAGTTAACGCCCATTTTGTAAATAATGTCACGAAATTCCGAGATGTGCTGAAACACCAAGGCGCTGAAGTGGAAGTGCTTCAAATATTGGATGCCCTTACACAGTTGAAAGTTCACAAGTAAATGCAACTAGCCTTACACAGGCGGGCGGATGTGTTGTTAAATATGGCAGCAAAGAAAAAAAAGGGGCTGTATAGCCTAGTTACGACGCTTGTCTTGGGACCGCGGGTACGTAGGTTCGAATCCCGCCTCGGCAGGAAAGTTTATTTTCCGTCGCGATAAAAGCTCGTCCTCCCTGCGTGGAGCGAGCCTAATTGATTCTGCAGGCATTCTCAATAAAGTTCTCTCTCTCTCTCTATTTTATTTGTTGATAGTTTCTTACTACGAACCACAAATTACGGCTGGCTTAAACATCTTCGCTGTTAAAAAAGAGGAAATAGGGGCAAAGACTTTCTGATTCGCCGTTGTATTTGGGACTGAAATGTTGGAAATACCGTGTTGCTAACACGGTCCTTCTAGCGTAGATTTCATGTTTGTCTCGGTTTAAAAGCCTTCTGTTGTTTTTGTCGCTAATCTTCCATAATTCTGTCAAAAAAGGTGTGCACGAGTTCTTAAAATGCTTTGTAAAGCGAAATATTCTTTGCTAACTACAGGCATTTTGAGTCTATCTATCTATCTGTCTATCTATCTATCTATCTACATCGCGGTCGAGTCGCGTTTAGTTGTTCGACTGGATATATATATATATTGTACCGGAGCACATCGGCACCAGCTCTGTGCCAGCCAGTGTGTGGAAGAAGACGTGGACGATCGTGTGGTTCGCGCTAGGTCTGTTTTCAACGATCCGGCTTGTTAAACCGCTTTATCAAGTCTACCTGCAAAATACTCTTGTTGCATTTGGTGGAAGTGCTGGGTCGTCCCCTTCAGCGTCCTGGAACTCCGCAGCCGTACGTTACCATCTGCCTTCACAATGACCGAGGACGCCGGACCCTCGCGTGCTTCTCCCGCTCCCACACCTGTCATGTGCTCTGGGGTGCTTCAGTGTCTTCAGTGGCACTGACGATCACGACGTGGAAGACTGGCTGGCCGAGTATGAACGTGTTAGTGCACACAACAAGTGGGATGACCGCGACAAGTTGACTCATGCCATCTTTTATCTTACCGGCGTGGCCCATCTGTGGTTCAAGAACCACGAGGCTGATTTTACCACCTGGTCAGCTTTCAAAGAGACCCTCGTTTCGTTTTTCGGTCGGCCAGCGGTGCGCAAGCTCCGCGCTGAACACAGCCTCCGCGGACGATCTCAACAAATTGGTGAGACCTTCACAAGCTACATTGAGGATGTCATCGGCCTCTGTAGGCGAGTGAATGCGTCCATGTCGGAACCTGACCGAATCAAACACATCATGAAAGGCATCGACGATGACGCTTTTCATATGCTCGTGGCCAAAAACCCACAGAGCGTTACTGAAGTCATTGAACTTTGCCAAAGTTTTGACGAGCTGCGTAAATAGCGCATCTCCACACGTCGCCTTGGAATGCAAACGGCTGACCTTTCAGCTTTGGCTCCCAGCAGCGCTGGTTTTGATTACACCTCGTTGCTGCCTCAAATTCAGCAATACGTACGTGAGGAAGTTGCACGTCAGCTCTCTCTTGTGGCATCGGTCACTGAGCCTCTCCCCCCACTGGACCAGTCGCTTCTTCGGGTTATCCAGACGCAAGTTGCTGAGGTCCTCCCGTCCCCCGCTTCGCCGCCGCACGTTACGGAGCCGCCGCAAGTAACGGCGCCGCTGACTTATGCTGAGGCCCTTACACGATCTCATGCCCAGCCGACGCCAGTCCCATCCAGCCCAGCCACCAACTTCTACACTCCGCCAAATCCGGTAGGGCCGGTTTACTTACCGTTCTTGCATCCGAGACCACCTCTAAACCCCTGGCGCACTCCGGACAACCGGCCAGTGTGCTACGCTTGCGGTATTTCGGGACATGTTGCGCGCTTCTGTCGCCGCCGCGGACTCTATTTTCGCGATGGCGCTCCCAACCTTAGCCATGTCCCTCAACAAGCTACACACCGTCTTGCATCTGACGCAACGGACTCGTATTCCCGTCGCCCCGCCTTCAGTTCACGCCGATCTCCTTCCCCCCGCCGCCGCTCCCTTTCCCCCATGCTTCGCCGTTCCAACCATGACCAGGAGGAAAACTAACAGCCGCATTTCCTGAGGCAAGAAATGCGCCGTCGTCGAAATTTGCAAGGCCTCTTCTTTCGCTGCCTAACGAGATTGTAGTGTTTATAGACGGTGTCGCGACGAACGCTCTTGTCGACACAGGAGCAGCTGTTTGTGTGATTAGTGAGATTCTCTGCCGCAAACTGAACAAAGTGACGACTCCGCTTTTTGATATTTCGCTACGCACAGCGAGCTCGCAGCACGTCAAGCCTTCGGCCACCTGCACCGCTCGTGTTTTAATTCAAGATGCGCTCTACATTGTCGAATTTGTCGTCCTTTCTCATGCATCGCACGCCGTTATCCTGGGCTGGGACTTCCTTTCCGCGCATCATGCAGTGGTCGACTGCGCACGTGCACAACTCGCCTTGTCTCCGTTCTGTACCGCAACCGACGATGACCCTCGCCCGTCTGCTAAAGTGGTTGTCGCTGCTGACGTCATCATCCCTGCCTTCTCTGTCGCCTTAGTGTCCGTCACCTGTGACGCTGTCCCCAATTCAACTGCACTTTTTGTACCGTCTGAGGAATGTGCGCGTCGCCGGAACGTTGTCCTACCGTTCGCAGTCGTCTCACTTGATGATGATTCCAGTGCAGTTTATGCGCGTAATCTGTTTCCCTGCCCTTCAACTCTATTACATGGCGAATCTGTTGGGCGTCTCGACACTTTTGATGCCATCTTTCCGTTTGATGCGCCTTGCGATACGACACCACTGCCTATCGATGCCGTCACTTCTGCCGCCGCTCCCGCCTCACCAGACCACGACGTCTTGTTGCGCAGCGTCGATAACGCGCTCCCGCAAGCTCAGCGCAATCAGCTCGTTCAACTCCTTGACCGTTTTCGGACCTCTTTCGACCTCGGCCAACCTTGTTTGGGGCGCACGTCAGCGGTTGTTCACCATATTGACACCGGTCACCATGCTCCACTGCGTCAGCGTCCCTACCGAGTGTCACAATCCGAACGCAGCGTCATCAGTGAACAAGTCGATGACATGCTGCAACGCGGCGTGATCCAGCAGTCACACAGTCCTTGGGCTTCTCCGGTCGTACTGGTGCGGAAAAAGGACGGCTCAATCCGATTTTGCGTGGATTACCGCCGACTAAACAAGATCACAAGTAAGGATGTTTATCCTCTACCACAAATAGACGATGCTCTCGATTGTCTGCAAGGTGCCGAATTTTTTCTTCCCTGGATCTTCGCTCTGGATACTGGCAAGTGCCGATGGCTGCAGCGGACCGTCCAAAAACGGCTTTTGTGACCCCTGACGGGTTATACGAATTTAATGTGATGCCCTTCGGCCTGTGTAACGCGCCTGCGACTTTCGAGAGGATGATGGATTCTATCCTCCGGGGACTTAAGTGGCGTACCTGTCTTTGCTACTTAGACGACATGGTTTTCTTTTCTCCCAATTTTGCATCTCATCTCGATCGCCTCAAGCAAGTTCTTGAGTGTCTCACGGCCGCTGGTTTGCAATTAAACTTGAAGAAATGCCATTTTGGTGCCAGACAGCTTACGATTCTAGGCCACGTCGTTTCACAAGAGGGAATCCTACCAGACCCCGCCAAACTGCGTGCCGTTGCCGAGTTTCCCAAGCCAGCCACTCTTAAAGAGCTCCGTAGCTTCATCGGCTTGTGCTCTTATTTTCGGCGTTTCATCCGTAATTTCACCTCTATTATCGCCCCCTTGACTCAGCTACTTGCCAGCAGCGCTGACCTCTCGGCATGGAATCCCGATTGCGACGAGTCATTTACGACGCTCCGCCGGCTCCTTACGTCCCCTCCAGTACTGCGCCACTTCGATCCCAATGCGCCTACTGAAATTCACACGGACGCTAGCGGTGTTGGTCTTGGTGCCATCCTCGCCCAACGCAAAGACGGCTATGACGAGTATGTCGTTGCATATGCCAGCCGTACCCTAACAAAGGCACAATCGAACTATTCTGTAACGGAAAAGGAATGTTTGGCAATTATTTGGGCAATCAGCAAATTCCGTACTTACCTTTACGGACGCCAATTTGACGTTGTGACTGACCACCATGCCTTATGTTGGTTGTCATCTATGAAAGACCCCACTGGCCGCCTCGCCCGTTGGGCTTTACGCCTTCAAGAGTATGACATACGTGTTATTTATCGCTCGGGACGCAAACATTCAGACGCCGATGCCCTATCCCGTTCTCCGCTTCCGTCTGACTTACTTTGTTTACAAACTTCCACCTGCGATTCGTCGTCCCTCAGCATCACCGACATGCCGGCCGAGCAACGCAAGGATCCCTGGATCGCTTCTCTGCTTGACGTTCTCTCTCACCGTTCGCTTGAATCTGTTTCCCGCACTATTCGTCGTCAAGCGCATCACTTTGTCGTTCGTGAAGGCTTGTTGTACCGCCGCAATTACCTAACCGATGACCGCAGGTGGCTGCTTGTTATCCCCCGTCATCTGCGCTCGGACATATGCACCGCCTTCCACGATAATCCTCAATGCGGCCACGTTGGCGTATTCAAGACCTACTCCCGCCTACGCCTGAGGTATTACTGGCGCGGCATGTATCGATACATTCGCCAGTACGTGCGATCATGCCTTTCGTGCCAACGCCGCAAGACTCCACCTCAGCACCGCTGGTCCTCTACAACCTTTACCGTGCCCTACAAGTCCATTTGACCGTGTTGGCATTGATCTTTACGGTCCCCTCCCCAACACTCCTGCGGGAAACCGGTGGATCATTGTCGCCGTCGACCATCTCACACGGTACGCTGAAACATCTGCGCTGCCAGCTGCCACCGCGATAGACGTCGCTCGCTTCCTTCTTCGCCGCCTCATTTTGTGACACGGTGCACCCCGTGAATTATTAAGCGATCGTGGCCGCGTCTTTCTCTCAAACGCTATCGAGGCACTGCTCCAAGAATGCCGCATTGTTCACCGCATCACCTCCGCGTACCATCCGCAAACAAACGGCATGACGGAGCGTTTCAACCGCACCCTTGGAAATATGCTTGCGATGTACGTGTCCGATGATCACTCCAATTGGGACCGGGTGCTCCCCTTCGTCACGTACGCCTATAACTCTGCGCCACAAGCTACCACCGGCTTCTCTCATTTTTTTCTTCTATATGGACGTGAACCATCCTCTTACATGGACACCATTCTCCCCTACCGACCCGATGTCTCTGAAGCCTCGACCGTTTCCGAAGCGGCTGCTTATGCTGAAGAGTGTCGTCAACTGGCTCGCTCGTTAACGCGCAAGACCAATGTCGACAAAAATCTCGCCATGACGAATCCGCATCTAGCGCCCACTATTCCCCGGGAATGCTAGTTTGGCTCTGGGTCCCGTCCACTACTCTCGGCCTTTCGACCAAGCTTCTCTCGAATTACCACGGTCCCTACCGAGTAGTCGAGCAAACATCTCCGGTCAACTACATCATCGAGCCGCTCGAGCCATCTTCCGACCACCGCTTCCGAGGGCGTGAAACAGTTCACGTCACTCGGCTGAAACCGTGCTACGACCCTCCTGTGCTGTCAATCCCCTAAGTCGCCAGGTTGGCTCCTTTCTGCGTGGGGAGTGATTGTACCGGAGCACATCGGCACCAGCTCTGTGCCAGCCAGTGTGTGGAAGAAGACGTTGACGATCGTGTGGTTCGCGCTAGGTCGGTTTTCAACGATCCGGCTTGTTAAACCACTTTATCAAGTCTACCTGCAAAATACTCTTGTTGCAATATATATATGCGGCGACCTGACGTGCATACATACGTAACATGAATAAACTAGAAAACAAAACCTGAATCTAATTTGCTTCCCTGAGTGCTTTAGAGTTAGTTTTCTTGCACCAAGAGTCCCTCAGCAGCAAAGCATCCTTTTCAGGTGATCAGCAATAGAAGTTCGCAAAGAAAATGTCTTTTTTAGGGTCGTATGTGAAAAAAAAACTTTCGTTCGTTATTATTTAATTCCTGTTTGAATTCTTCAATGCGGCCTCTCACTCATCAGTTTCCTGATCGCTAGGCGATTTATTATCAGGCATCCTCGCAAATAAAAAAAGAAAGGAGTAAGAATAATAATAAAGAGATTTAATTGGCCTGGCCTTAGCACACTCAATAAAGCGATTTGTACTGTACGAAAAGCAGAAGGATGAACTCCTAGACTTGGCACGCGAGAGGCAATTGGTTTAGTTTGTGCAAATTAAGGAGGCATAGTGAGAATTCCGACTAAGCACAATCCTAAATCAAAATACAAGGCAGAAGAACTTCACCCACATAGATCATAAGCAGGGAGGGCATAGTACGCGGTGATTATATCATAATTTAAAATGTTCGAAGAGCAGAAAGAGAGAGAGCGAGAAAATCCTGCCGGCCACTCCCTTTGTAGCAGGCCATCATTATCTTTCAGTGCCGGGGCGATCAGGCAAATTTAGAATAGCATCGGCACCTCACTTACGTGCAAGACATCATGTCACTCTTGAAGTACCGATTTTGTTCAAACACTAACACACACACACACACACACACACACACATATATATATATATATATATATATATGACCATGCACTACTCTACTTATTGCAAAATAAATTAAGCTTGTACTTTTGCGCCGTTCAAAATTAGAGAATAGTATGCAGCCGTTGCTGTGCTGTGTGAAACAGAAACTTGGATGTTTCAATTTCACGTTTTTATAATCTGAATGTTTTACACTACTCGTATGTCAATTTAGTCAAATTTATCGCTCAAATAAATATTCTATGTAATATTAGTCAATTTTAAATGAACTTTTACTTCTCGCAACGGCACCGCAACAACGTTTCTAGTATTTCTTGTACGGAGCAACGCCTTAGTTCTTTCGATATGTATTGCTTATACGCTTCGTAAGTAAAATCATTCTTGTGTAACTACCAGCCTGGTGGCACAGTTTGGGACGCACAAGTGGCCAAAGGAACAGTTTGCAGACCACCGCCGAAAGGCAAATGATTACACTCATACTTGGAGACAGAAAACTCGGCTAGTGTATCAATGCATGAACAGATCAAGGCAAAGTACGAAAGAAAAGGGAAAAATGAAAACTTATAGAAGGCCCTGCTACAAGTTTGGAGTATTCTTAAGCGCTGCTTCTACAGTCACTTCTTCACACTTTGGTGTATGTTTCTAACCACTATCAAGTTGCTCGGAGCGTGGCCCCAGAAGCCTCAACCATCCAAGTAAACGGATCGGACCCTGTTCGATGCGCTGTAGGTTGTCGCAGCCGTTTCGTCCTTCGGTGCCCCTGCGTTCAATCGCTGTGTATAGTAGTATCTCTTGCTTTGGCGGCTTGGGTCAAGTATCGGGTGGTATTTTCTTTATTCACATTGTTATTTTCCGTTACTATTTTTCTTTACGTATTAACAATTCTCATGTGTTTTTGAGTTAGTCAGCCCTACTTGATGTCTGTTTCATCGCCTGGCCTCGGGGCTTCCCCGTGGTCAGCCTCGGTAGCTCTCCAGGAGCTACCGCTTGCGTGTTTTCTCCGCAGTGGAACCGGCAACGTTCCCGTGGCCATGGTGCTTACCGACGGTGGTATAATCAATATGAAGAACCCGAGGACGATTCAGGTGGAATTGCAGAAGGCGTCAACTCACTTCCGACAGATCACTGAGGTCCGCCAGTTCGGCAGGGGAGGTTGCTCGCCAGACCACAACTGTGCCAAGGAACTGCTCAATTGCTCAACATTCGCTTCACATCCGGTGAGATGTTTCATCCCACCGCATCTTGCATGCTCTAGAGGCATTTTACGAGGTGTAGACGTCAGTTTGGCACCTGAAGAAATTTTAGAGATGTTTTCCGTGGCTGCTGTCATCTCTGTTTACCGGTGTAGCCGAGTAATTGACAATAAGAAGACTCCGACTGAATCAGTGATAGTTACATGTGCCGGGACGATGCGTCCAACAGAAATCAAGGTCTGGCCCCTAATTTACAAGGTTGAAGCTGTGGCTCTGCGTATTCTACAATGCGCCAACTGTTGGCGATTCGGTCACAACGTGAGGGGCTGCAGATCTGCTCCACGCTGCCGTAATTGCGGTGACAACCAGAATTTTACTGATTGCTCATCCGAAGAAGAGAAATGCTGTCTCTGTAGTGGTGGTCACCATGCTAACTACTCGAACTGTCCTGCGAGAACACAGGAGCTTCAAATTATAGAAGTAATTGAAAGGAGGCGTTGCTCACGCCGTGATGCTGTTGCTGAGGTCCAGGGAAGATCTAAGGCTTATGCAGGAGTGACAGCCCGTCAACAAATGGTTGCAGACTCAACCCTTTCCGATGCTATTGCGATAGCTGTCGAAAAAGCACTGTCAAAAGCTATGGAACGACTAACCTGTCGTTCAAACCTGTCGGAGACTCTAGCTCATGTGATGACATCACAAATGACTCAGCTTTTCAGTTCTGTAGCGAGTCCTAACACTAGCTCACAGATTCCTACAAATCCATTACATCGAACGCTGGGCAACTAATAGATCTCTCGCCAGTCATTGCATAAAGCACTAAAAATACGAGACCATCAACTTCAACTCAGCAGACCTACAACGGATGCTTCTCTTGATCAGTGTCGGAAAACAACCAGGATATAGCAATGGATCTTCCGAAGCTTAAACGCACAAGACCACCTAATGATAATTCATCCACCTCTGTCCCGCACTCCAAAACCAAAAACATTGTTAAAGATAATATTTCAAAGTCCGATGCTAACCCCAATTCTTCAAGTTCTATCCATCAATCAAAACCCGCTAAGCACGGTAAAGACAGTCTTTCGAAGAAAGATTTTTTCAAAAAGACAGTATCTTATAGCAAGTGATTTCTAAAGCAGGCATTAATTCATCATAGGTGTTTTAAAGGTATTACAGTGAACTGCCGTTCCATTATTTCTGCAGCCACAGATTTAGTATATTTTTGTTCTCAATTTTCTCCCGACATTATTCTTTTGTAGGAGACTTGGCTCTCACATGGCCAAGATTTCCACATAAGAAACTACCAGTTTATTTCGATTGCACCATCCATCGAGAGGCGGAGGACTCGCTATCCTGATAACAAATAAAATATGCCACAAAGCAACAATATCATATCAATATATGTCTAGGGTGCGCGAGATACTAGCAATAGATGTAACTATTCCTGGTTGTTCTCCATTTTCTTTAGTTAATACATATTTTCCCGCAGGTGTTCAAGATATTCTATACCTTGATATCGCTGTCAAATCTTGTAGTAAAGAAATTGTGATAGCGGGAGACTTTAATTCTGACCATGTGGCTTGGGGTTTCAGAACAGACTCAAGTGGAAAAAGATTATCGGACTGGGCAATTAATCAAAAATTTAGTTTCTTAAACACGAAAGCAGTTACGTTTATTCAAGGCCGTTATAAATCAGCATTGGATCTAACATTTGCCAGCTCGGGGATGTCCGTCACTTCCTGGTCTACAGTCGACTCTGCCTCAAACAGTGACCATCTACCCATTAGGTTTGATATTCTGTGCCCTCTTACTTCTTTAGAGTCCCTGGCCCGAATTTTTGTCAATTACCAGAAATTTCAGAGTGTATTAAAAGCCACCCTCAACTCCCAAATAACGGTGCCGGATGACATCAAAGCCATGAGTCTTTACGCGGTATTAAAAAGTTCATATAAAAGGTATCAGTTCACGATTAACAAAAATAAACGTACTCACTCTCCTTGGTGGAACTCGGAGTGCACGCGGGATTATAGACGACGAAAAGCCGCTTGGAAAAAACTACTTTACAATCAGTCTCCGAGTACCTGGAGTGATTATGAGTTTGAAGCTGCCACATTCAAGAGAACAGTATCGAATGCCAAAGGCGAATATGATAAAAAACATCATGAATTCCTCTCTAAGCCTAACAACAAAAAAGCACTGTTCAGATTCCTTCGGTGTAGAAAGTTCATACCGACACCAGCGAGTACTACATCGATAATTCTTTCACAATGTGAGATATCTGCTTCATTAGAATACATAGGAAAGGGATTAGCACAACGCTTAACATCACGTTTGTCAAATGGGCAATTAAGGCCTCCCATCGCGGATAACTTGGCGGAAGTCACAGCGTCAGAGCTTTCCAATATCGTTAGACCTTTGCCTGCCTCAGCACCAGGTCCTGATGGCATTTCCGATGCCATGCTAAAATTTTGTTTGCAATGTCTCCTGAGGACCTTCTAAAAACAGTGAATTATTCTCTAAAAATGCTTGGATTCCTCAAGAATGGAGGACAGCCAAAATAATACCGCTACTTAAAAAACAAGGAGCTGGCTACAATCTTGACAATTTTCGACCTATTTCTCTTACCTCAAATATGGTAAAGCTTATTGAAAGAGTTCTATATGATCGCATGATGGATCATATATCTAAAAATTTGTTACTGAGCCCAAGTCAAATAGGTTTCCGGCCTGGTCTCTCCATTTGGTGTGCGCATGTAGACTTGGAAAGCCGTATCCAAGTGGCTCGAAATAGAAAGAGAGAGAGAGAGAAATAACTGTATTTAGGAAAAATAGGGTTAAGGGGGCCGGAGGGTGGATCCTTAGTCCAGGACTCCAGTGGCCACCGCCACGCGCCGTGCCTGGTCGAGGAGGCTCAATTGAGTCTCCAGGTCAGTCCGGGCGAGGATGGCTGCCCAAGGCTCCCTGAAGGAATTTTGTGCTAAACGGGGTGAACTTGAATTTTGGGGTCGTGATTGGCACTCCCATGTCACATGGGGCAAGGATGACCTCCCCCTACACCAGGGGCATTGACTGGCATATCTGGTTGGCCAGATGGCATGCCATTGCCCCAGATGTGGGTAGGTGTTTGTCTGGATTTTTCTGTATAGCCGAACCTCCTCCACTGTTAATTGCGGGTTTGGCGCGGCGAGTTCTTGGGGAGAACGACGTTGATGTTCTAAGACATCGCATGCTAGTGTTTGATTGTTATTTCTGATTGGGGTGTCATTCCTTGCTCGGATTAAAGTCTCGCGAGCAAGAGCGTCTGCCCCTGTGTTACCAGTAACACCAACATGCCCCGGACACCATACAATGTGATGTTCTTGTCTTAGTCGATCGCCCCAGATGTTAAGGGCTATCCTAGGGATTCTTCCATCGAGGAAGAGTCGGCAGGCCGCCTGGGAGTCCGTAAGGACGCAGGTGGGCCTGTCTTCTCCCTCCCGTGTCTTTATTGCCAGGGCCACTGCAGCCGCCTCCGCTGTGCTGGTGCAGGCTGTGCGGACTAAAGCTGTTATGGTTCTTGGAATACCGGAGGGTCCCGAAGCAGCCACGGTAACGTATCCCTTAATGTTCCGTGCTGCGTCTGTGTATATTGTGTCGGGGTTATTGGCGAATCGTTTTTCTAATTGTTTGGCTCGGGCATTACGCCTGCCTGAATGATATTTTGGGTTAATTTTTTGGTGATGGGGGAGATATTTAGTTTCTCTCGCATCTCCCTCGATAGGTCCACTAGTTCGCTGCTGCAGTATTGTGGGTTGATCGCGTGTCCCAGCTCTTCTAGGACCCTCCTGCCCGCCTGTGACATATTAAGGCGTTCTTGTTGTGTGACCATTGTCATTGCTTTGAGTTCTTCAAATGTGTTGTAGACCCCAAGAGCCTCGAGTCTCTCCGTGGATGTCCCCAGTGATAGACCCAGGGCGGCCTTATACGCCGTGCGTATTAGGGTGTCTGCCTGCTCTGTCTCTTTACGGTTAAGCTCGTGATACGGTAGGCTGTAGGTAATTCTGCTTATAGCAAAACTTGAACTAGTCTTAATGCGTCTGATTCGCTTAGTCCTCTCCCGTTCCACGTAATTCTTCCTATCATTCGCGTGATTTGTTTTACTGAATTCTTTAGAGTGTTTAGGGTATGGTCTGCTCTAGTATTGTGTTGTATCCACAGCCCTAAAATCCTAACTTTTGGGATTCTTTAAGTGTCGAGTCTCCAAGCTTCAGTTCAGCTTTTTCAGTTTTGTTGTAATATTTTCCGTGCACCGTAATGCATTCTGATTTTTCAGGAGCACATTTCATTCCGTTCTCAGTGGCGAAATCGTGCACTATGTTTATGGCGTTTTGAAGAACTTGTTCTTTTGTTCCGATTGAGCCTTTTGTCGCCCAAAGAGTAATATCATCCTCATAAATGGCAAAATGCAGATTTGGACACTTTTCCAGCCTATGGGCTAGATTATTCATCCCCAAGTTGAACAGTAGGGGTGAGAGGATGGCACCTTGTGGTGTACCCCTATTTGACATATTGAAAGAGCCGGATCGGGTTTCTCCTATGCCGATAGTAGCAGTTCTATTCCCCAAGAAAGATTTGATATAGTTGTAAGTCTTTTCACCGCACCTGGTTTTCTCATGTTCTTTCAATATTAGTTCGTGCGCGATGGTATCGAATGCGCTTTTGAGGTCTAGGGCCGCTAGTAATTGTTCACTACCTGTTGGAATGTGGCTCAGTACCCCTTCCTTCAGCCTTAGGAATACATCTTGTGTCTATAAGTGTGGCCTGAAGCCATACATATAGTTTGACAAGAGGTTATTGTCTTCTATATAGTTTCTAAGTCTTGTGTGGATGACTCGCTCTAAAAGTTTTCCCAGGCAAGACGTGAGTGAGATCGGCCTGAGGTTTTGTATGTTACGAGCCTTGCCGGGTTTAGGTATCAAAATTATTTCTGCCTCTTTCCACTGTTCTGGAATTTTCCCGGTTGGCCATACCTCTCTGTTAAAGTATTCAGTTAGTTTCTTAATTTGTTCATGATTTATGTTCCGTAGCATTCCATTAGTTCACCGATCCTTTCCAGGCGCTGTATTTTTCTTAGCTGCCTGGGTTGCTGCGAAAAGCTCTGCTTCCGTTATGGGGGCGTCCAAAATTTCGTTCGGGGGTCCATCGTATGCTTTCGAGTATGACTGAATAATTGGTTCCCCTATGTATCTTTCTTTCAGTTTGGCTATGAGTTCGCCTTCTGTGCCCTGGAATTCTCCCACTATAGTTGCAAGGGCGCGTGACGATTCTGATTTTGTTGCTGCTGGGTCTAACATACTTCTAAGTATGTTCCAGGTTTTCTTTGTGGCGAGGTTTCCCCTTAGGGAATCACTGAGCTGCAGCCAATTTTCTGTTTCTAGTTTCTGCGCGTAATCATTTGCTTCTTGTGCAATTACCTCTATTCTTGCTCTGAGTTTTCTGTTAAGCCTTTGACGCTTCCAGCGTTTTGTGAGGCCTCTTCGGCAGTCCCATAAGTGTAATAAATGTGGGCCTACAGCGGGGTGTTCCACCGTCAGAGTGATGCTCTTGGAGTTAGTCGAGTGTGCTGTTCGCACTTCTTCCGACCACTGGTTGATATATTCTATCGGCCCTTCTGCAAAGAGATACTTTCTAAAATTTTCCCAATCGGTTATGTTGGCTGTTCCAAGTTGTCTACGGATTTTTGGTGACGAGGTTGATAATGTTGGTTGACAATATAATGGTAACTGCCTAGTGTTTCATCTAGGTTCTTCCAAGACTCTGCCTCTATGTTTTGGTAAACGTCAGATCGGGGTAAGTGTCTAAACTGACACTGTTCCCCAGTCTAGTAGGCGCTAATGGCAGCGTTTCTAGTTTTAGGTCGAACTTGTCCGCGACCTGCACCAGCCTGGTGCCCTTTGCCGAATCCCTTACGTATCCCCAGTGCGAGTGGGGTGCATTGCAGTCACCGGCAACAATTAGTTTATCTTTGTGATTCATTTTACCAATTGTTAATTCAATGATGTTCTTAAAATCTGTGCCTTTTTCTTTGGGGGGGGGGGAGGGCTGTATATATTAACAATGAAAAATTTAGGTTTCCCCCTCTTTTTCGTGTGAATTTCAATAATTTGGTGATGAGTTGAGCCTTCAAGGGGCTCATGAATACTAGTTGCGATGTTCTTTCTCACCAACGTCGCTACTTCCGAATGCTTCGGGTCCTGATATGTATAATAATCCCGTAGCTTTACCGGCTTATTTCCTACCTCTTGGAGGCAGATTATATCTGGCCGGGTTAACGATGTATTAATAAATTGTTGTAGGGCTGCTGCCCTCTTTTGGTAGGTGCGGCAGTTCCAGTGCCAAATTTCGATGTTTTCCTCCAATACCCGTGATCTATTGGCCATATGGGGTCGATAATTCATTATCGGAGGAGTCGGAGACTACTAGATTTTTCGTTTTTCGCGGTTGTGGAGTCCCGGGGTTATCCCCGGCTCTTTTCCTTTTCATGTGCCGTAGATTGTTGATGGATTCGTCCACGTAAGTGTTAAGATTTTGAAATTCATTCAAATTCAGATTTGAAACCCGAACATTTGCTCTGTTGAATTTGTTTTAGGCTCTGCTGTGTTACTCTCCGCGCCACCCGTTGTGGAAGAGTTCGCGATTGCTGTTTTGCCTAATAGTTGTTTAAGAGACGCGATCTCCTTTTTGAGCTCAGACAAGCTCTCTTTGAGTGCGCGGTTTTCCGCTATCACTCTTTGGTATGCTATATTGGATGTTATGGGAGCCTGCGGTTTTGCCACCTCTGCCCAACTCACCCTGGTACCCTTGTCCTCCTCTCCCTGCCCGGGCGTGTGTCTCCCTGCGGCACCGGCCTTCTGGATCCTGGGAATGTGGTTTGGGTAAGGGAAAAGAGTTTGTTCGGATGTACTGGTGCTTGGTCTTGATTTGGAGTTGGATCTTGATTTGGGTTGATTCTTATAGTCTATGTCAGGTCTTTGTCTTGATCTCGATCTGGAACTTGATCTGGATTGATGTCCCTCCAGCGATGGAGATCTTGTTCGTGAGGTTCTGCCTGGTAGCCTTGGCCACATGTCGTCCTCCGATTCGGTGTCGTCCATCACGAACCATCTATGTTTTCGCGAGGTTTTTGACTGCCCTTATTTTTGTTTGTTTGCGATTGGTTTCGTTGGTTTTAGTCGTTTAGCGCATTCTTTTGCTCCTGTTAGATGGTCTCCTCCACATGATGCGCATTTTGGGGCGCAGTCATGGTTGGGTTCGGGCTCTTGTATCCCGCATCTGTGGCATACAGGAAGGCTGGGGTTCGGGCAGACGTCGGTCCTATGCCCTATATGGCAACACATTTTATATGTTTGGATTGTATTTTTGTAAGGGAAGCAGGTCAACTCACCCCCCTTATAATACACTTACCTGGGAAGAATATTGCCATAAAATGTAATAACGGCTGTCTTTGATTCCCCGAGCAATCTTGCGTAGATAATTTCTACGCCTTGAGTTCTTATTCGTAAGTTGTTTTTCAGCTCCACGGGGTCCGTCTTTGGATGCAGTCCGTGTATAACACCTTTGAGCGTTCCTTCTCCGGTTGCAACGTAAGCGTTTATATCGTGCACCTTACCGTTGAGGCTGATCGAAGTTAGTTTTCTGACCTTTTGCGCCATTTCTTGTTCCGGTCTCGATACTATAAAGATATTAGATCCTGGCTTTCGGCGTAAGATAAATTTTTCACCACTGACCTGGCCTCCGCTCGCTTTGGTAACGGCTTCGGCTAGTTGGGGGCTGGTGAAATCGCTTATGGCGAGTCCTTTGTGTGGTCTGACAATCACTTTAAAATCTTCTTTGGGTAGCGGCGGCAGCTTCTTGTAGAATGGTGTCTTCTTAGTGAAGGGACTGGTTCCTGCGGTCTGATATGCTGCTCGCAACTCTCCACTGACCTGACCCGATCCCTTTGTTTGATTCTTCTTCGGTTTAGCTTGCTCTTTCCTTTGGCGAAGTGTTAATACAGTCTGCCAGTCTCCGTCTTCTTGTGTTTTGTTCGGTTCTCTGCCATTCGATGCAGTCGAAGGACCCGCGGTCACCCAAATTTTTTTTTAAATATTGTATTCACGAAGAAAGTGCCAATACGAAAGATGTAGCTCATATTTAAAAATGGCCGACTGAAGTGTTTGCAACTAAGTACCACTGAAGGAGCTTCTTGGAATTGCCCTTAAATAAAGCCCGCGAAATACAACAACCGCGTGATTGATTGATTGAATAACTTTTATTTTTTCAGTCCTGCAGAATGCGTATTAGCACGTCCCGGGCCGCTCCCACGTCGGGACCGACAGGCCTAGCCTGCCGGCCGCATAGTGGGCCTGCTGGACAGCCCAACGTTGCTCAGCCAGGAGTGGGTTGCGGAGAGCCGCCTCCCACCTAGCTGAGCTGAGGTCAGGACACGCTATGAAGATACATCCCCAGAGCATGTGCGAAAGTGTTGATCTATCCCCGCAAGCAGGGCACGCATCATCAGTGTGAATCTTCGAATATATTGCATGCAACGTGAACAGATTGGGATAGGTCTCTGTCTGCAAAAGTCTGAATGTCGGTGCCTGAGGCCTGGTGAGCTTGAGGTGAGGAAGTGGTTATTTTTGCCGCGAGAGATAGAAGTGTTTAATAAGTTCATTATAAGTGGCGAGCGCGTCCCTACCCTCCGTAACTCTCTCCTCGGCCGTGACAGCGCCAGCGCGGTCAGTCAGTGCGCGCGCGGCAGCGTGGGCCGTCTCATTGAGGTTCGTGGGGACACCCACCATGTGCCCAACGTGGGCTGGGAACCAAGTAAGCTTGGTTACCGCGTGATAGTGCAACTGTTTCAGAAAGAAAAGAAACAAAAGAAGATCGCGCTTGAGCAAATGTTGACCGCAGAACTGCTTAGTCGGGAAGGAAAAAGCAATTGTCATATTCTTCTATTCGTTAGCGATCAAAGGCTCCATTCTCGATACGCTTGGCGGCTACACGGCCATCATTATCCGCCATGTTGACTCTCTCATTGGCTGTCGAGAGGTCACGTGTTTTGAAATTTGTGCCGGGAAACGGAAGTTTTAGAAAATGCAATTTTGTGTTATCATCAGAATGACGAACGTGACGTGAAGCTGCAAATTTTATCGACTAATACTTTTTTGTGGTCCTTGGCACCTATAATGCGACTTTAGCGCTTCAAAAAGAAAGTGGATGGTAGCCTGCAGAAACCCGTGCAATGCATCTACAATTTCGCGAATATGTGGTGGCGTTCCAAGGTAGCCGCCGTGTCAGCTTGTTGGTTGGCTGAAGGGATATGTCGTGAGGAGCGTCACAGGAAGGGCCGTTTCGTAAACGTCAATGTGACGTTGCGTGACTTTGCGCTGGGCCGCCATTGCAGAGATTTTCCGCCATAATTTGTGGTGCGACGAGCCGCGCGAATTATGGTAATGAGGGGCTATATGCAATGGCAGTCGAGAGGCATGCGTATCTCCCCATTTTCCATGTCATTTGGGGCCATAAAAATCTTTTGTTCACAACGCGCGCTCATTGGATTTGCATCGCTCTAGGGTGGTGTTAGCATTTATGTTTTGAAGCATCATTTTTATTAAAAACACGATTATTTGAAATATTATTGGTTGAAACTAACAAACTTTCTGAAACTTTTTGCACTTTTCACTACTGCGTTTAAATCGTAATCAATATTAATGACTTTTCGCGTCATCAAAGGCTATGACAGCGGCGACTTTTTAATTTATAAAAAATAAATGTACGCAAGGCGGCGCCGTGAAGTTTCCTCTCGCGGTGCGAGTAAGCAGCGGAGTGAACAAGAGATGGCAGTTCCAGCGCTTGCGTCGTAAAGTCCCTATATAAGAAAAGTACCGCCATCCTTTGATAAACGCCGCTTCTCTCTCTCCTGTATCTCCGATTGGACGATGATAGCGCGCGCTTTTCACTTCTTTATATTTTCTTTTTTTCCGCCTCAGAGCCATGTTGAAAGTCCTCTGCGCAGCCGCAGTCGCCGGCGGCGGCGCGCGCCCAGCCTGAAAGCTTCAACGTGGACTTTCTAGGTGCGCCACCGTCGACTTGGCTTTCGCAAGCAAAAAGTAAAGAAAAAAGCGAGCGCTTTAGGAGAGGAGGCGGCGGAGGAAAGAGTAGATGGCGGTACTTTTATTATATAGGGACTTTATTGCGTCGCGCAAGCGGATGCATGTGGCGCGCGCAACACTATCGACAATATTCGGCCGCTTCTCAGCCAGACGAGTCGGGCTGAGTCACTTGCGTTTCACGAGATAACGATAACGCGGCTTAGAGCGCGCGCTCATCATCACTGGTAGGTCACTTATCTTGCCTCAAGGTAGAAAGAAATCGCATGGGTGCCAATATACGATGACTCATTCCCTTTCCCGAAAACACGCATCCTAGCTAATCAAGCAGACGACAGCTTGTGCACATGCAGACGACGGAAGCGAGAAACGATTTTGATGGAATAATCGTACGCTTTGAGCGAGCTGCTTTATTTTTACTGGGGAGGAAAACTGTTTTGCTTTATCAAGAACGCTAGGTTCAATGCATCTATTACAATTTCTTAGGCGAAACGTAAAATTTGCGTCACATTACGAAAGCAAATCGGGGCCGTTTTGTAAGCGTCACGCCAACGTCACCCCTAGAAGAAAATGTCGGAATGTCCAGAATAGCGGCTCATATCTCACTAGCAAGGGTTGCTGCCGTATACCTCGTGGCCACTGGAAACGTCAAGTTCGTCCCAGAAACGCTGTACAGATATGCGGATTTCGTTTCTTGATCGGTCGTCTGGGAGCGCTGAAATAGTGGTGCTATCACGCGCTTGTTGTTGTATTTCGCGGGCTTTCTTTAAAGGCAATTACAAGAAGCTCCATAAATGGTACTTGGTTGCAAACACTTCAGTCGGCTATTATTAAATCTGATCTACAACTTTCGTATTGGCACTTTCTTTGTGAAGCCAATATTTAAAAAGTTAGGTAATTAGTTTATGCCAATTAAAAAAGACCTTGCAAAACGAGAAAAATACCGCAGACTAGGACGCGCGATCCTCAACACCACTGAGTTGGTTTGAGCCAACTAAATGAACCTACAGTGGCACTTATCAGGCGGCGATGAGCTGTGTAAGGGCTGACACGGAACGATTCCCCAAGATATTTATATCTCTAACATTGACTCAAGCAATAATTACTATTTCAGTACATGCATGCACATATAGAGGCATTATGAAACATGGTCTTACGGCGCAAATTTATACGGGACACAGCGAGATACATACATAATACTCGTAACCAACTGGCCCCCCTTAGTTTCTTGAACACAGATAGAGATAATACGCAGCCGTTTATAATATGTCGGCGATACGGCCATTTCCCCATCTTGTTGACAAAAAAGCGAGAACTTCTAACTACGTACCACTTCAAATAAACCTCGAGTTTTGACCAAGAAATGCCGTTGACAGTGCGCAGTTTTCAAACATTTTCAGCACTTCATTTTCTATTTACGCTCGCTGCGCCGTTACTGACGATACCGGTTGCAGCGACGATCACAGGGCAGTACTTACCAGGCTGCTATAGCCACCGCCTCAGCACCCAATTTCTAAGTAATGCTTCTATACGCTTGATAAAATGACTGACCAGCAGGCAGGGCACTCAGTGACGGTGCGCCTTAGCAGCAGCAAATGTCGTAGAGGTAAAACCTGGCAGAAACAAAAAAAGGCTGCCGAAGCGAAAACCACAGTTCGTTTATGAATAAAAGCGTATCCTTGCCTTTATTGGCTCGTCATCGTCGCGCCCAGAGTGAACTGAAACCTTAAAATCAGCTGCATGAATGGTACGACATTGCTGGTCGACAAAGTGGACGGAAAGTTTGGCATGACTGACAGTTGAAACCGTGTAGAAAAACACGTGTGCCGGGCATGCCGCCGATGCCGCGGCGTCATCCGTCGAACCGGAAGCTGCTAGCAGACGGCACGCTCCACAATTCCTTGCGATTTCTCATTTTACGGGTCACCGTTTGACCTTGTTGGCTGCCCCTGGGGGGTCGAACTATAGACGTTCTCACCAACGTGACGTAGCGTGTATGCGCTCATGCCACGTCGGTCTATATACGCGCCTTAACTGCTGCACTCTAACAACAAAGTTAAGATCGACATCAGATAGGCAAAAGGCTAAAAAATTATATAGTCAAACCTGGATAAGTCAAGCAGGCTAGGTGCCTAGTTGTCCCTGTCCCATTTCAAGGGGGATCATAATGATAATCATAATCGAGAAAATAGGATTTGAGCACTTCCCTGCCCCATTTGAAAGGGGATGATAGTGATGATCCTCATCGAGAAAATAAAATATGAACACTTGCTCGTAGTTTGATAAGATTAATTGAGCCATGTAATTAAAATACACCGTCACAGGAGAATTCCTGTGACGCGACGTCGACTCACTCGCCCTGGCCTTGTTTTTTCGCAATGCCACATTTTTTAGTTGTAATACAGATCAAAAAGCAAACGCTGACACTTCATTTCATTTGAAACCTTTCTAATAAACACAACTAATTAGTTCACGTAGGCTTGACGACACTTTCTCGTCACCCGGATTCAAAATGAGTCTGCTTGGCAATTATTATTATGACGCGAGAAATGTGTATTATGCGATCATATGTGTGACGATGACAGCAACATGATGATAATGATATAACTACAGCAGGACGGTGGTTTAATGCTGGTTGTGGCGTACCGGTAATCGCAAATAGTCTTCACGCAACTTGGAGCGAAGGACGATAAAAAGATAATTTGACGAACGTTTATTGTGCAGAAAGGAATCGTCATGCTATTTGCTTCACACAATAGCAAGTTGTTCACTTTCGAGCAAACTGCTTCATGGCCGTCCGCTAATCACTTGTCAAGACGAGGGATATTGTTCGCGTCAATGCTCCAAGGGGCGCCCATATCCAGTTGGCCTTGAATCCTGGCGAACTGTTCGCGAACCAGACCGACCGTGTCCTGGAGCGTGTTGCAGTCGTCAGATCTGGCCGAGGCCACAGCCTGCTCGAGTTTTGAGCACGCGACACCCAAGTTCTCAAGCAGGGAACGAGCATCCGCAACGCGAAGAGACACTGCCGGCCTGCCGCTGCATGCAATGTAGTGCTTTCGCAAGTCCTTGTATACGATGGTGTCTGCGCACTTGGAGCACGTCTCTGAATACAGGGTGCAGTTGTCCCGCAGGTGTTCATTCAAGTCTCCCAGACGGCCAACGAAATTGCAGCCACTGTCCGCGTTGATGCAACGCACACGTTTGTCGCCAGGGTGCCCGATTTCCAGTTCAAACACATAAAAGCGCACATGCCGCGAACAGCAACAAACCTTGTATGTGCGATCAATCCAGACAGTACTCAAGCCCTTGCAGGTGTCACATATGACGTGCCGACAGCCCAGTAGCGACATTTTGGAAGACACCGCATTGCACCACGCACAAGCGTGCCGATGCTCGAGCTTGTCCACGAACTCCACTGTTCTCATTTCCACGTGGCTCCCAAATCCGCTTACGGTGTACCTCCGACGTGGTAACAAGCCGGCCATGTCTGCCAAGCGTCGAACCACTACGCAGGTCAACTTGAGGGCTAGAGTCTCGCGCACACGAGCAGCAATGTAACCGGTGAAGAACGCAGCAACACCTCGCAGGAATCCTGATGACGTCTTCACAATGCACGCTGAAATAAGCAGCTCAATATCCAAGCAGTCCACCATGCAGTCTGCTCCAATGACGACTGACGTATCTTTAAATACGTCTTGGTTATGTTACAACTGGTGCTTCTTTTTGCACACGTAATGTGTTATACTCAATTGAGAAAGTTTGCAAATAATCTTATGCCCTTTCCCCCAGTCATCGTGTGACTGAAGCGCGACTGATTTTGCGCCTGCGCCATGCGCGTCGCGGCGTTATCAATGTTATTATTTATTGCTTCACAGTGTCACTAGCCTTATCAGCTTCACTGGCTTGACACTCAGGAAAACTCTTGCGCTATCGGCGTTCATATCTGTACGCCTGCATAACGCTGCTTCTATTTTTGGGCGATTCCCGCTCTGGCAGTTAACTCTGCTTTTTTTCCTTGGCATGGCCATTTTCTTTTTCTTTTCCTCCCTGTTTGGTGGTGCGGTCGGTTGTGCCGTGGTGCCGGGCGCCTACGCGAAGCGGTGGTCGTTGGGGTATTGCGGAGCGCACCGTAGCAGCACCCCAAATAAAGAAAAATGCTGCTCCAGTCAGGTAGACTGCTCCCTCCCTGATAGTGAGATTATATTTGGATCATCAAAAGAGTTATGCGTTTATTTAGGAATAGCATCGATCCCCTAACAGCAGCCACAGTTGTGCCTACAAGTCAGGCAGGTGACAATGGTCTGCCTTTTCCCGTCTTTGGACTATTCCTAAATAAACGCATCACTGTTTTTATGAATAACCGCCGCTTCGCGTCAGCGCCCGGCCACCGGGGCACAAACAGATCCGAGGCGCCACCGTGGTTCACGTTCTCCCGTGCGGCGGTGCCACAGTCCGAGGGCCCAGCTGCCTGGAAAATGAATTACGCGGCCCAGTGCCGGCAGCGGATACCTATCGGCGGTACGATGCAACTCCAAGACAGAAAAGGTTTTATCTAATGTTGCAATAGCAACCGGCGCCTCGCGGGAAATCCGAATTCAATGATGGGCACTCTTAATGCTACGGATTACTCGTCTCTAAGCGGCATGCATGGCTCTGAGGCAGGCGCGGTCTCTCTGCTTATTTATGGGAAACATGGTGGCATTAGAAGCTGGTTCTCGCTCTTCCGGCCAACTTACTATTTGTTCGCGTGTGACAGACACGTGCTTGATCCGAACATTTTTCAAAAAATAATGTTTTGCGGCTCCATTTCTTAAGGAGTTTGGTTTTACGCTCGCTCGCTAACGGTACTCGGTGCTCTCGCATCGGCGATCTCGCTGCGGGGTCTCCGAGCGCACTAACATGGAGGGGGACACACCTGCTTTTGATTGGCAGCAAAGCAGAACTTTGAACAAGAGTGCGTGAGTTCCGAGAAGCATTGTTCCTCTGTTGCGAAGCAACCACTTAAGGTACCGGGACCAATTGCTGTGCGTACATAAATTAGGTACCGTTTCGTGTTGTCCCGAATTACATTTTTGTGGTTTGAATGGTTAATACATGGCGGAAAGTTCAGCACTGTGGGGAGAACAGTAGGGCGAACAACGTGCTGTGTAAGGTGGTCCAGCAAAGGTTGTGTGGGAGAAGACGGAAAAACGCAAGAAATTGCATCTTCCGAAAGAACGCTTCCTTTTAGAACGTGAAGCAGGAGCTCTCTTCCTGGCTCTGATTAGTATATTTTCTTCAAAATCATATCGTCTGTGAAATGTTTGCTGCAAACTACATCCTTTGTGCTGAGCGTACTGTCCTTCCTAGGAATCGCTTGAGCAGGCTTTGAGGCGTCAGAAGGATCAGAAGGAACATCGAACAAAATTTATTTTTCTTTGCAGGTATGGCAACCCGACTTGCAACCTCTAACGATGCATTTCCTGCCCATCGTCACTTGCTGTGTAGCCCTGTTGTTTCGTCAGATTTTGCACATGGCTGCTCACAACTCAAAGTTCATTTTGCAGACGACAATGTTCAAAATACGTTGATTTGCTGGTCAGCCAACGCGGCTCAGCACGCAAGCAACTAAAAATGCGACGGAAGGCGAGCAAAAACAGCTACAAAAATTTCAACAGCACAAAATCCGAGGGCCTGTAAGCATTTCTTAAGCCGGATTCACACGACGGGTTTAGACCACTTAATGAGAGACATGGCTGAGCTTCAACAAATCATGCCACGAGCATTTGTCAGCGGCTTCCTTTTGTACGACGTGATTCGGCTGCACTGATCCACGTCACGCTAGTCCGAAGACTAAACCGGTGATCCGTCCCGTGCTGTGAATCGTGCCTTACGAGTTTGAACGCCGCTTGGCGCGTTTCGATTTGGCCTCGTCATGGTGGGCCTTACTGAGGCGCATTTCGAACTCCTGCAAAAGTTTGCGCGAACAAGGAGCGCGCGGATAACACAAGCAACTAGAGATCGCGCCGCCGTATCTGCTCCGTCGAGGCGATGCCCTCTTTCCTCGCGCGCCTCACCACGGTGACCTACTCCCACGCGTCGCGCAACCACTTCGGATTTCCCGCGAATCGCCCGGTTGCTATACCAACGGTAGGTAAAACCTTTTCTCTCTTGAAGTTGCCTTGTACCGCCGATAGGTATCCGCTGCCGGCACCGGGCCGATTGACGCGCACTGTTGCTACTTTATCTGGTCGACCGCGCCTCGCGAGTGTCCCCACCTAAAGAGTATATATCTTACATCGTGGTCTATCGCCACATGCCGTCGTGTCGCGTCGTGATGCCACTTTCTGGGGCAATTAACCGACACCGCACGGGGAAATGTAGAGTGAGCCTGCAAATTTTCACACTAGTAAGCCACAATCTTTCATCAAGCTGAGATAGCATGAAGCAATATCGCGCAGAAAGCAGGTGCAACGGAAATGCATCCGAGGAATCCTCAGCCAGCTGTTCACCTAGCAAAGCAGAAAATAAACTTTCTCACTCGTCCTCTGTTTTCAATACATAGCGACGCTGACGCTTTCGAACTTAGGAATAGGCGAAACAACGTAGGCTAAGCCCCTCCCCTCTACTCGCGCGTGCGCCGTTCCGCATTTTAACATGCGCATTTGCAAACGAAAGTGGTGTTGACGTTCAAAAACAATGACGGTCTTCTTGCGTTAAAAAACAAGTGAAACTTCTTGGTACCGCGTAACTGCTTGCAAGTAATTGGCAATTAATTACCAGGGAAAATTTAAGGATTCCGAGAGCTTAGGGCGCCTAAAACACGGGTGGTAGGTAATCAGGTTCTGCGACTTTGTAGCCGCTAATACTGGCACGTGGTGATTGGGGACAGGAGGATTTGCCGAATGCAGACACAACCGCTTATCGAGTTATACATTGTGATAACAGGGTCGACGCTTCGTGGCCGCTTGAGGCCGTTCGCGGTTGCCGGCATAGTGGCTTCGAAACTGCTGCGAATCATGTCTTCGTGAGCGGCGCGGCGGACAACCGGCATGGACGACAAGCGGCGAGGATTTAGGTACAGCGTGTGTGGCTTCGGCCCCCACATCGAACGGAGGACTGTCGAGTTCATGCAGAAATTGGACGATGAGCAAGTTTGCAATTGGTGTGGCGTGGTGTCGGGAAATTCACGCATAAACGCCATATGCCGCCATATGGTCTGCGAGGATTGCTTTGAAGCTGCGAACAACGCCGCCGTCCCCGTGTGCTGGATCGACAAGCAAACGCTCAAGGCCGGAAACGCTACCATAGAATTCGAAAGTGTGGTGCGAAGTGTGAAAGTGCGCTGTGTCAACGTCGATAGAGGCTGCGACTACACCGAGTCCATCTCAGAATTGGACCGCCACTTGCGCGAAAGCTGCGCTTTTTACCTGAAGGAGTGTTCGAAATGCGAAAATGTTATGCCTTACAAGAACTTCATCAGCCACTTCCGGATGTGCGAAGGCGTCGAAGCAGTCATTCTACGTGCCACAGACGCGCAGTCTCTCCTGGAGGACGTGGGAAACGCCCGCAAAGAGCTTGAGCAGGCGTTGGCCTCGACGAGTTCAGACGTTCGTGACGCGGTCGGCTTGGTGACAGAACAGTTCGAAAGACTCCGAAGTCAATTAACAGCTAGTTCAGAAGGTGCAGTGGACGATGTGACGAATGACTGTAATCAGTGATGACGGTGTGTTCTGAAAGAATGCTGGCCACGGAGCGGTTGACCTGGTGTGCGCAATTGTCCCGCTGCATGCTAGTGAACTGTTGTCTTGCCTCGAAAATTTTTTGTTCTATTTATTTGGTAAGGTTTCTTGAGACCTGCTGTGCGCAATTGTCCCGCTGCATGCTTGTGAAATGTTAGCTTACCTCGATTTTTTTGTTCTGTTTATTTGATGAGGTTTCTTGAGAAGAAGAAATAAACTTAATTGAAAGAGCCGGCAGTTTGGTTTTGCTGGCCTCAGGTGGCGGCTCGAAGTCCTTGGACTCGGCCGGCATCTTCGGCTTGCCGGTCGGCCCAGAGCTGGTCTTCCAGCTCCGAACTTTTCAGGGCCGCCTCCCAGTGGCGGCGACGCCGATCGAGAAGGTCCCCGGCGGCCTTCGCAGCCGGGAGCACGGCGGGAAGGAGCGAGTTCGAGGCTTCCGGTAATCTAGTAACGCCTGCCGTTATGGCTGCGTCGCGAACGGCGGCGGTTTCGGTACCGTTGTTGCCGGCATATTCCCAGAGCATGTGTTGCAGCGTTGCTGTGTGTCCGTCCGCTTTACACGCATCAGTCGGCTATAATCTCGGGTAACGGTGGCGTAAGACGGCCGGGCTAGGCTAACTGTGTGTTTGCAGTAGTAAGCGTAAGGTTACGGCCTCGTTCTAGATTAATTTAACGTGCGGTGGCGGGAAATTGTGGATTTGAAGTCTGTAGTGTTGGGTGAGGTCTCTGACGTGGTCAGGCGATCACCCCACGACCATTGCGATTGTTGTTGTTGCTGCGCGTCTGTCGTAGTGTCTCCATCCGGCAGATCCGACGCCCCGTACTCGGGTGCGGAGGTGGCGGCCGCGCAATCTGCCACGGCTCGGCGAGTGAGACCTCAAGCCGCGGTGTGGGCCGCCTCGTTGCCCGCGAGTGGGACGTCGGTGTGTGCAGGGGTCTAGAGGAGGAAGACCGTAGAATTATGTGGCTGCGAAGGCGACGTAGAGCCCCCTTCCTCACAAATTTGGAGTATGCAGGCCACTTCCCGCGAGACGCGGCCGCGCGCGAAGCTTCGGACTGCCGCCTGCGAATCGCTGATCACGATCGCAGCGTTCGGCACCGCGGCGAGCGCTAAGTTTCTTGCGGCACCTTCTGCCGCCTCCGTGTCCCGTGGTCACCGTGGCACTCGCGAAGCATTTGTCCGTGCGGTCTACAACCGCGATCGCGTGTGCGCTTCTTCCTTCGCCACATCGCGCGGCGTCTACGTATACCGCCTCGTTACTGTTACCAAACTTTTTTTGAAGGTCGCTAGCTCGTTTGTTGCGTCGCCAGACATGGTGCATAGAATGCATGTTCTCGGGAAGCAGCGGGACGATAAGGCAGTCGCGGACCGAGGCCGGAACCGCCGTTTTTATCCATGTGGAGTGGGGTACGTGATGCTGAGCGACTCGAGGATGTGTCGACCCGTCGTTGACTTGGATAATCGTTCGTATTGCGCAACGTTGTGTGCCTCGATTAAATTGTTGAGCGAGTTGTGAAGTCCTAGGTCTAGAAACTTGTCGGTGCTCGCGTTGATTGGAACGCCTACCGCCCTCTTGAAAGCCTTTCTTATCATACAATCGATCTTGTTTTTTGTTGTTGTTTTTTGTGTCGACCCTATCCACTTGAGGTAGGGGGCGGTGTACGTTATGCGACTTATCGCGTACGCCTGCACGAAACGGATGGCGCAGTGTTCGCGCATACCGTTGCGTCTATTCGTGATGTGATGCAAGAGTCGGATCGTGTTGTCTACCGAACGACGAAGTCTGCGCACCGTCTCCTTGTTATATCCGTTTGCCTGCAGGTGTAACCCCAGGATTCTCATTTTTTTTCTACGTGCGGTGTGCGAGTACCGTCTTCCGAGACAACGCGTATTTTTTAGTATTCCCGTTCCTCTTCACACAGGGTTTCCCGACCTCTGCTGGTGAGTGTAAAGTAACAGTTTGGACTTGGTCGCCGAGCACTCGAGTCCCGTGCTTCGCAAGTACTCCTGCACCGCATCTATATTCCTGCCTGTAGCGTTTGCTCGACCTCACCGTCACAACATCCCGCGGGAACCCAGAGGGTGATGTCATCCGCGTATAGGGACAGTGATACAACCCTTCTACTTCTGTTAATTTCTCGGGTAGCCCAATTAGAACTAAATTGGAAAGGAATGGGGGTATGAGGGAGCCTTGAGGTGTGCCCGTCCGGCCTGTTTCAAATTCCGGCAATTCTCGCCGACGGCAATGCGTGCGCGTCTGCCCGTAAGAAAACCTCGAATGTAATATTCTTTGACCTAGTCCTAATGTTTTAACTGTTTTTAAAATCGCTTCGTGTTTAACGTTGTCAAATGCCTTTTTTATATCTATGCCGAGTATTGCCTTGGTGAAGCTTGTAGTCTAGTCTACGATCTGGACTCGCCGTGTTTGCTCAGTGGCTATGGTGTTGGGCTGCTGAGCACAAGGTCGCGGGGTCGAATCCCGGCCACGGCGGCCGCATTTCGATGGGGGCGACATGCGGAAACGCCCGTGTACTTAGATTTAGGTGCACGTTAAAGAACCCCAGGTGGTCCAAGTTTCCGCAGTCTCCCACTACGGCGTGCCTCATCATCAGATCGTGGTTTTGGCGCGTGAAACCCCATAATCTAATCTCGTCTACGATCTGGTGTTTTAAGTGAAGCAATACATCCTGGGCGGAGAGATTGCGCCGGAACCCAAGTGCAGGAACGCTTCACGGTCTTCCAGAAAGTTGGTCACGCGGGTGAGAACTGCGCGTTCCACGACTTTGCCGACGCATGACGTGAGCGAAATCTGTCTGAGATAATCGAGCGTAACTCGCTTGCCCGGTTTAGGAATCATGATAACGCGGGCCTGTTTCCACGCTTCGGGAAGGGAGCCGTCGCGCCAGCACTCGTTGATATATGTCACGAGGCGGGAGATTGACTCGTCGTTTAGGTTAAGGAGAGCCTTCTTGGTAACCGCTGATCGCGTGTTTAGTTCGAACAGAACTGTCCGAATTTCTGCTTCACTTAATTCCGCGTCTAGTTTCTCGTTTGCGATGCCATCGTATTCGTGGTGTTGGACGCTTTCGCTCGTCTTAAAGTAACGGTCACGTATTGCCTCGAGGAAGTTATCGCCTTTATAACCTCTTGCTAGTCTACGAGTCTTGTGGCCTTGAGTGGCCCAAATCTCTTCGGGAGTAAAGGAGGTGCCGAACGAGGCGCCAAGCACTCGTCCCGCTAATCTGCCTCTCGAGGCCGTTGCACGTGTTTTCCCATCGTGCGTTGCATACTTGGAGCGCGTGTTCTTCGATGTCTCTGTCTAATTGTGCTATGCGTTTGCGCAACGCCCTGTTATGTGTCTGGCGTTTCCACCTCTTTAGGAGTGCTGGCTTTACCTCCCACATGTGTAGGAGCCTGCTGTAGATTTCTTCAAGGTTCGCCTCGGGCGGAACATCCCACGTTGCCACGTCTACGTCCAGTTTGAGCGTCTCGGTCCATTCGTCTATGTCCGTAATCGGCGCGTCGCTTTGACCCCCTTCTGCTCGTTTCTTGCGGAAGGTGTCGCACTTGACGAGTTTGAGTTTACGGCCTTTGCTTTCAAGGGTAGTCCCGCGACCGCTCGGACCAGTGTCTATATATATATATATATATCGTGATTTCGATCAGCAAGTGGTCGCTCCCCAAGTCCTCCTGCGTATTTTGCGAGCGCGCTGCGGTCACGTTCGACACGAACGCAAGGTCTGGCAGCGTGTCTACGTTCACGCTGTCCTCCTGCGTGTAGGATCGGCGGAGTTTGCGATGAGTTCAAGCCTTTGGTCTTGCGAGTCTTCCCGAAGGTGCTTGCCTATGGGTGTTTCTCGCATGTAGCCCCAGGCTCCGTGGGGTGCGTTAAAGTCGCCCGCAACAAGCAGAGGCTCGCCGCCGGCAGCCGCGCGCACCCCCCGGAGGAGCTCCTCGAATCGGTGCTGCAGCGTGGGTTTACTGTACACGTTAAGGACGGAGAGTCCTCGGTTGCGTTTAGGATTTATTTCTACGAATACATGAGGTATCCTTACGCAAGCAAGTTCGCACTACGCCACAGTGACGTTACGTCGAACGAGCACGGTGGCGACCGCCGCCGGCCGGCGTGCCGACGACGAGAGCGAATTGCCCCGCCGCCCCGCCACCGCCACCGCGGCCGCACCCGGCGCCGCGCCATCCGCCGCGCAGGGTATATCTCCCGTTGTCTTCTCTGCATGTTGTCCGTCGCGGTCGGGTCTATGGCTTTGTAGCCAGCTAGCTTGACCGAATCGTTTGTCTCCTGTAAAAGGATCGCGTCCGGTTTCGTCTCGCGGCTCCGTATGAATTGCTGGAGATTACCCCGCTTCCTCCTGTAGCCCCGTGGCCCGGGCAGCGTATACGGAGAACATATCCCACGCAGAAGAGGGGCGCAGAGCTGCACTCCTATTGGCTCTGGCCGCAGGCCACTTCCGCCAGCATGGCAGCGCCCAGCGCAACGTTGGCTTCCGAGGCTTGACGTTTGTTTACGCGACGATGGTTAGGCGACGCGCGCTGGAGAGCAGCCGCTGTATCAGCTGTAGCAGAAGCCGTCCGGCCGCCGACGATGCGGGCGTGCGCTCTGGCGCAAGCGGATACTGCTCCCCTTTGTGCCCCGGTGCCGCACAAACGGTAGCAGTATCCGCTTCACAAAGGGGAGCAGTATCCGCTTGCGCAAGAGCGCACGCTCGCATCGTCGGCGGCCGGATGACTAGGCCTATCGGCGCGCGAGGCCGGGGCAGGCGAAGTCGAATAGGCTACGTGAGCCACGCCAGCCTGTGGAAATTTGCCTCCTCTACAGTTCCGCGGGCACGCCGCGCGAGGCTAGCGCCATCTGTGTGTGGGAGCGCAACTTCACGGCCGCGTGAACAGCTATTTCCATGGCGCATGCGCATTCTCGCTGTCTGACAGCATGTGCCCGCGCCGTCCGAGTTGAGCGCGCTTTTATTGCGATACCAATTATATGGACACTTCAACCGGATTTCTGCCATCGGCGTCGCCGTCGTCGTCGCCGTCGCCGTGAGGTTCCGTATAGATAAAATCTTCGCCGCGTGCCGTATGCCTGAGCGGAAGCGTGCGGGGACGCACGCTATCACGGAGAGCGAACGCACTCAATCTCCCACGCATGTCCGGGAAGACTTCACGGAGTTCACATCCCCGATGAACTATTTTTCCGGGTGGGACTCGATCTTCTAGGGCCTTTTCCCATGTCAACCACTGGCAATAGATGGGTTGCAGTCGCTACTGACTACGCAACGCGGTACGCTGTTACACGAGCACTTCCCACCAGCTGTGCTACTGATGTAGCCGATTTCCTTCTTCACGACGTCATCCTGCGCCACGGTTCTCCTCGTCAGTTAATCACGGACCGCGGCCGCTGCTTCCTGTCTAAAGTAGTCGACGAGATTCTTCGTTCTTGCAAGACCAATCACAAGTTCACCACTGCGTACCATCCACAGACAAACGGCCTTACTGAACGCCTCAACCATACCCTCACAGATATGCGTGCTATGTACGTGTCTGAGGACCACCGAGACTGGGGATTAACTTGCCTTTTGTGACCTTCGCCTACAACTCTTCTCGTCACGACACAGCTGGCTATTCACCTTTTTATCTACTGTTTGGCTGGGACCCACCATTGCCTATGGACACCATACTTCATGCTCACGCAGACACATCCTCTGCCTGTGCTCGTGATGCTCTTGCCCGTGCTGACATCGCCCGTCAGGTTGCCCGCGATCGCTTGTCGGCTTCACAGGTCAATCAAAAATGTCTCTATGACCGCTGACACCGGGAGGTGAACTTACCTCCAGGATCGCTCGTCTTGCTGTGGTTCCCGTCACGTCGCGTTGACCTATGCGAAAAACTCCTCTCCCGTTATGCTGGCCCTTACGGCATCGTACGCTAAGTCACTAATGTGACCTATGAAATCGCTCCGCTAAATCCTACGTCGGCCTCTGCAACAATCGCGAGTGACATAGTCCATGTCTCGCGCCTTAAACCGTACCACTCTCGGCCCAGGCCCTAATTGTACCGGGACGGTGCTTCTGTCGCAGGCGGGTAATATCACGAGCGGCGATCCTGTGGTCGGTGCTTGTACGATGACGACGACGACGGGTGGTTTTCTGGTGTGCACGCGCTCTCCTGAACGATTGCTGTAGCGTTGTGCGCCTTACCCTGTAAATATATTCATTGTATATATATTTTCCCGTAACAATATCATTGACATAACTGGGCTCTGTTGCATAAACTCGACTTTTAAGATAGCGCCAAAGAAAAATGTCTAGAGGGGAAAGGTCACGGGATCTCGGCGGCCAAAACATCGCTTCTGCACGCCCGATCCACTGTCGTGGAAAACGTGTGTCCAACCAGGTCTTTGCCGTGGTGGAGAAATGTGGTGGTGCTCTGTCGTGCTGGAATCGTACTTGGCGCAGGTTATTCAGGGAGAGATTGGAGTGGAGTAAAGCGGATACTACGAAAGCCGTGAGTGGTGGCGCTAGCTAACACTCCCATGTTTAGTTCTATTAGATAAACATAAACACCTCAGCAAGTTGATGGGTGCCATGGTACCATAAAAACGGCGCCGCGGTAACTCAATTGGTAAGAGCCTCAGAGGCGTAATGCGAAGTCGTGCCCCACCGGCGTCCAAATGATTTTTATAACGAAGCTGTTTATGGATAGGGTTCCGTGGATTTTTGGTGCGTAAGCAATAACTCAGGTCCCGCGCGAACGTGCTCGTGCCACTGCTCGCGCGTTCGTCGTCGTCTTCTTCCACAGCTAGCTCGTCGGTGTCCCTCTGGCATGCATTTTTAATAGATTAGTGATATTGAAAATGTCGCCTATTGATAACTAAACTCCCAGGCAGAAAATAAAGGTTTCTCAAGGATTTGCTGCTGTGCGACCCGCGTCGGCCATGTCTACGTTCGCACCGCCCTCTCTTTACCGGCGTCCCAAGCGCTTGCGTATCTAGTTTCCTTTACTTCCGCTCTCTGGTGGTGGCGGTGCCGTCGAAGCGTCACGCGTGCCTAGTTCCCTCCGGCTCATCGGGGTGGCGATACCGTCGTCCATGCGAATGTATATCAAAAACCAGAAAGACAAGTTGGCGTTCTTCATTTTGAATTTCACTTCTGTCGTCAAATGGGGGAGTCCGCGCACAGTCCGGACTCCCAAGGAGCAAGACGCCTACGTGCTAAACAGCTTCGCTGGTCATCCACCTTCACAGAGTGGAATGTCGCACGATTTTCATCCACTTTCACTTCCATTAATTTATGATATCTTCAATTCGATTATTAAGTACAAATAATGTCCCCTTTGCTGTCTTTGTTTGTTGGCTTTATATATATAATGTATTCTGTTACTGATTTAGTGGTTATTGTACTACGGACTTTCAGCGGCACAGAACTAAAATTTGTAAAGAGCCTCACAGCCGGTATTATCACCTGAAGCAAAGAACGCTTTCGAGAACATGTGATCTGTACGCAGTGTGTGCTGACACCGTTTCCGCCAAGTTATTCACGTCCGGCGCACGCCAACGACGTTTTATTTCAAACGTTCAGCACCTGCTGTTTTTTTTTCAGGATTGAGGGTTGCCTGTGACAAGGACACCTTTAAACAGTTGGCATGCATTCGAGCAAAACGGTGTTTTATATGCTTTCAGCGCAGAGGCAGCGGAGATTCCAGCTGAGCAGGTAAGCGCAAATCATTCAGTAAAATCCCAGATTTAAAACAGTGTTGCGTCACCACGAATGCCGGCAATCGCCTAGCACGGTTTAAACAAGGTGCACAAGTTATCAAAGTTTACCACCCTTCCATGCAGTACTCCTAAATGCTTGATTTAATTTCTGGAACCGCATTATTCTGTCAATCACGTAGTACAATTTCACGTAAATGTGCCTTAAATGAAGCATGCTGGGAGCATTTTTAAAAAAGTTAATCTTGAACTGGGAGCATTTTTTAAAAGTTTATCGGGAACTTAATTTACCAATCAAGGCTGCAAAATAAGATAGAGGCCGCGCTTTTGATAAAAAATGTCACAGTTTCGCCCTAAGGGCGAAGCGATGAATGCGATAGCAACACAGCAATGTCATACGAAGTAAGGTGAGTGACTTCGGTAGCAATTTGAATTGTAGTAAACATGAGCTGGATTAAGTAAGCAGGTGTGCTGCGGCGTAAGTAGACCGACATGAAGAGAGACTCGATGACCACGAGAAGGCGCGTGTGAAACGGTGGTGTTGATGAGAAGCGCTTACCGTGGGCAGCGCGTGCGAAGGGACACACCTGTAGTGCTGCACTGCCGATCTGGGCAGCATTGCATGTGTAGCGTGCGTTGGAAAATGTGGCCCGACTATTACTAACTGAATGAACAAGCGTGGTGTGAGCGCGCACAAACAAACATGAATAGATCACACTGAATGACTGCAGCCAACGACTGTCAAAACGCTGGCAGCGGGCGAAGGTACGTGCGGTCTATCGCTTCAACGGAAACTGAGCGGCGAATGCGCATAAAGGTCACAGCCGTGTGGAGATAAGAGACGGTGCGGTCGAACGAACGACGAGCGCGGTTGTTGGCAGCGTAGAAGAGCGCCCCCCCCCCCCCCCCCCCCGCTTCTTCCGGCGCTGGCTTCCCGCTTCCTTGCTTGCGCGTGGGAGAGATAAGAGACTGTGCGGACGAGCGACGAGCGCGGTTGTTGGCAGAGAAGTGCCCCCCCCCCCCCCCTGCTCCCTCCGGCGCTGGCTTTCCGCTTCCTTGCTTGCGCGTGGGAGATTGAGTGCGTTCGCTCTCCGTGATAGCGAGCGTCCCCGCACGCTGCCTCTGGGGCATACGGCGCGCGGCGAAGATTTTATCTATACGGAACCTCACGGCGACGGCGACGGCGACGCCGACGGCAGAAATCCGGCTGAAGTGTCCATATAATTGCTATCGCAATAAAACTTCAAGTTTATTTAGGCGTTAACGAGGATTTAGTGGTGCTAAGGGGCATTAAAAATGTGACTTGCATTTGCGGAGAATATTTATAAGCAGATCATTTGAGTTTATTTTCATATTTCGTGTATGTGCTTACGGATGCATTAGGCATAATCCGATTTTGGGGCTTCTCAAAATTATATGGTGTGTATTTAGCTCTGCCCAATGCTTGTCTTCACATATATGTATTTTTTCCGCCATGAATCTTCGGGAGGCCCGAATTCGATAACTTGTTTCGGGCAGATTGTTATCAAGCTTAAGTCCGAACCTTCAAACTTCTCACGACATGGTACTCTTTCCAATCGACTGCGCCATGTTGACACTGATATGCCGCTGATGCAAGCATGAGGCCCGGTCAGATTTCGCTCAGTATGACATGCATTATTTACCTACATTTGAGTTATGCTTATTCACCATAAGCGTAGAATAACGGCTAGGGTACACGTGACATCAATCCGAATTAAGCGCGTACTGTATTGTTTTGAACAAGTTGAATTTGTTAAGAACTCCTTGTTCTAACTTATCTTGTTCAAGATCAGATTCTATCAGCCAACACTCGTGAAGCAGACGATTCAGATAATACACCGGTAGAGCAAAGCCCTTCACCATCACCATAATTACGCTGTTTCCTTGTCCTCATTTCCTGCAGTATAAGTAGCAAGAATGATCTGGAACTCTTGCTGTTTCCACAAAGCCCTGCCTTGATCATAATCGCGGTAACATGGCTGTATTGTGGTTAAAATTAAATTAAAATTCAAAATTTAATTATGGGGTTTTACGTGCCAAAACCGCGACCTGATTATGAGGCACGCCGTAGTGGGGGACTCCGGAAATTTGGACTGCCTGAGGTTTTTTAACCTGCACCTAAATCTAAGTACACGGGTGTTTTCACATTTCGTCCCCATCGAAATGCGGCCGCCGTGGCCGGTATTCAATCCCGCAACCTCTATGCATACTGACCTAATAGTTCCTTCTAGATATAGAATGTTAAGAAAAGATCATGATTCACTGGGCGAAGGAGTGTGCCTCTTACTTAAAAGTTGTGGTAATGTGGTTTTGGTTCAATGCGATGTCGTCGAAACAGTCTGGTGCAAGATAAGATTTCAAAATATTGTCTATTTAGTAGGTGTAGTGTATCATCCACCTTAAACTTTTCAGAGATTTCTAGAGCATAATTAACCTAAACCGAATCGTTCAAAAAAATATTTCTCTTCTTTTCTTGAAGAGAAATAATGTCATAAAGTTTCTCATTGGTTCTAGGAACGCCGCTTCGAGACAAGGTCTCGGAACCGCGTCCGCGGCGGGTGCCCAGACCCACTAAAAATACGCCGGACTCAAATCTTCTCGATTTGATAATAAAGTTTACGTTCTTCTTCTTCTTCTTCTCATTGGTTACCAAAGAAACAGTCGATTCAACGTACTCTTCCGCTTTGAAATAATGCAAATTTTAACTTTTCAACACTACGCTCCAAAGTATGTTATAAGATAACCTAAAAAGCTCTAAGAATGCGGCAAAAAACGACAAAGGCCCCAAGTTAGCTTCGCCATGTGCATCTAGTGATCCACTACCGACACATCTCTTTGCCTTTGTGTTGAATGACGCTTTTATTCAGTCATTTTCATCTGCAACACCTTATCATATACCCAAGCTTGCACTGTTCAACTACTTTACCATTGATCCGATAGTCCTTGATTCGGTTGGAATCGCAGCACTGATTGACAAGCTAAAACTACGTTCCTTTTGTTGGTAGATCATACTGACACAAAGTTATTAAAAAACATAAGAAGAACTGCTTAATTATTGTAGACTGTACTTTTCCGCTATCATAAGGCTCAGGTGCTTTACCCGATGATTGGAAATTGAGTAAAATGGTGCCAGTTTTCAAATGAGTACAAAGAAGCAACCCGATAAACTTTAGACCTATTTACTAAGTTAGTTGTGCTGCACATGGCCCATGGCATAAAATATTAATAAATGAGAAAAACATGTGCGTAACTTGGCGATAAGTTATTGTTAAGCTAGAACACCACCTTGAGCGTGGTTGTTTTTCTTCAGTGGCAATCCTAAAGTTCTTCCGATATTTTTTTTTCGCACTATCGAATCACCAATAAGGCTCTTAGAAACCTTGATGACGACTCCATAGCGTGGCTTACAGAAGAATTCAACAAGACCAGGAAGACAGGTGAAGTCCCACGAGGTTGGGAACAGGCTCTGGTAATCCTCATTCTGAAGCCAGGCAAACCTCCAAACCTGTCCAACCTCAGACCGATCTCCCTCACATCCTGCGTAGGAAAGGTAGCGGAACATTTTATTCACAACCGCATTACTATGTTCGTCGAACGGAGTAGTCTCCTGCCCTACAACATGGTGGGCTTCAGACCAGGCCTCTCGACACAAGATGCAATGAAACTAATCTAGACTCAAATCATAGGCCAAGATACCAGAGACGCGCGGGGCATTTTCGGGCTTGACCTAGAGAAGGCCTTCGACAACCTATCACACCGACATATTCTAGAATCCATCTCGGATATCAACTTAGGACAAGCCTTTCACGGTTACGTTAGATCATTCCTGGAGAACCGCAAAGCCACGTTTAAGCTTAGAGACCACAAATAAGAAGGGTATTCACTCGGACCCAAATGCACGCGTCAAGGGGCAGTGCTATCGCCGTTGTTGTTCAACCTAGCCCTCAGGCAACTGCCGGTATCCCTGTCGGGAATCGAAAGAGTTCACCACACGATATACGCCGATGACATCACCATCTGGTGCACCAGCGGCAGCGAAGGGGAAGTGGAATCAAGCCGACAAGAAGCAGTCGGCCGTACTGAAATCATCCTCGAGGGCACAGGCCTACAATGCTTGACAACCAAGTCTCAGCTACTTCTCTACAGACCGGTCCGCAAAGGTCCAAAACCCAGGGATTGGAAGTCACTGGACGAAGTCGACATAGAACTACACACCAAAAGCGGGGCGAGCATTCCTAGGGCGGAAATGTGGTGGGAGTGTTTATTGAGTCTACCGGAGGTAACATCACGACGCTCAGAAAAATCACGACCAAGACATGATTGGATTAATCAATAGAATCTCCAACAAGAGGAGTGGTCTAAAGGAGGTCAATCTCCTACGGCTTTTTCACGCATTCCTCATGAGTCACATCATTTACGTGGCTGCAATGCACAAGTGGTACGCTTCTGAAAGGCACAAGCGTAAAGCATCAAAACAAGCACATCCGTAAAAGCATCAAAAAAGTGATAGGAGTACCAATAAACGCCAGCACGGACCGCCTTCTTCAATTAGGTGTACATAATACACTCAATGAAATCATCGAAGCTCAGGAAACGGCTCAAGTATCACGACTCTCTAGCACCCCTGCGGGGCGGAAGACTGTCGCGGTCTTAGGAATCGGCTCCACTGTAGCGTTGGAACGTACATGTGAAATGTCAGATCACCTACGGGACAACATTATGGTTGTTCTTTTTCCCAAAAACGTGCATCCACAGCCTTAGCTTTGCGCCAGCTCTCATTGTGATTTCGATGATTTCAGTACGGCCGAATGCTTCTTGTAGGCTTGATTCCACTTCCCCTTCGCTGCCGCTGGTGCACCAGATGGTGATGTCATCGGCGTATATCGTGTGGTGAACTCTTTCAATTCCCGACAGCGATACCGGCAGTTGCCTGAGGGCTAGGTTGAACAACAACGGCGATAGCACTGCCCCTTGACGCGTGCATTTGGGTCCGAGTGAATACCCTTCTTATTTCGTAGCTTTTCGTAGCTCACACGGTCACTTTCCTTGACTCGGCCCAGTAAGGGCGCATATCGGACTTCGTCGCAACGGTAGTTAATCACGACGGACACGTCACTTGTGCGGCCTCCATCAGAGACAGCACCCGGCTATAGGGCAGAGCAGGCTGCGATCGCTTTGGCACTACTCGACGAGGAGAGAGCTGACATATTCACTGACTCGAGGGAGGCGATGCGGGAATTTGCCTCTGGTACCATCGCCGAGGAAGCTCATCGAATTCTCAAAGGCAAAGTCATCCAGCCACACATGATCACTTGGTTCCCGGCACATCTCTAACCGCAACTGGACTCCCTCCCCAACCTCAATGACATCGCACACGTCCAAGTATGCTAACTATCCCTCCGCGCTTACACCACTGTGAGCCAGAGCTCCGTCGATTCTAAACTCGTTGAGTTCCGTGACACACTCTCCACATTTAACGAGGTTACCAAACGCTACTACCTTGGTAGGAGACTATGCCCTCCCCCACACGGCACACTAACCAGACCTCAAGCTGTCACACTACGCATGCTTCAGACGGGATCATTTCCCAACCTGAATTTATTTCACTGCATCAATCCAGACTACTTTAGCCCAGAGTGCCCTAGCTGCGAACAACGTAGTACTTTAGATCACATGCTCTGGGGATGTCCCTCGTTACAGAGGGGCCCACATCGATGCACTGCAGAGGAGTGGAGCTCTGCTTTTCGTAGCTCCGACCAGTCACGGCAATTTTGGGCTGTCCAGAGAGCCCACGATGCGGCGCTGGAGCTCGGTTTCCCCGCCCCGACGTGGGTGCGGCCCGCGGCTTCGTCGCCTCCCTGAGAGGGGGCAACGAAGCTTCTGAGGACCTTCCATAAAGTTCGTTATGTGTCTGTTGGCACTATTTGGGAACCTTTGTAGTTCTTGTAATTCGACACTAACCTGAACTCGCCCGCCTCTAAGGTAACAAGCCATATTTCATGTGCTGTGTTGCATCCTTCATACTGGAGGCATTTTATTCTTCGTCACGGAGCCCCTCGGAAACTTCTCAGTGATCGAGGCTGTGCATTTCTATCCGAAGTCGTGACGTCGCTTCAGAAGGAGCGTCGCATCATCTACAGGACCACTAGCGCATACCATCCACAGACGAACGGGCTGACGGAGCGTTTCAACTGTACTCTTGGCGACATGCTCGCCATGTACGTCGCGTTCGGCCACTAGAACTGGGACGCTGTGCTTCCGTTCGTCACGTTCGCCTATAATGCTGCCACTCAAGCTACAACAGGTTTTTCTCCGTTTTTCTTACTGTACGGATGTGAACCTTCCTGCACCATCGATACCATACTACCCTACCAGCCTGATTCATCAGAATGTGTTCCTGTATCTCAAGCTGCGCAGCATGCTGAAGAATGCAGACAACTCGCCCGTTGTCTTACCACCGCAGATCAGACACAACAGAAGCTTCGTCGTGAGGGCTTTGTTACCCCAAGCTTCCCTTCCGATTCATTGGTTTGGCTGTGGGTAACCGGCACTTCTTCGTTACAGCGGCTTGACATCCTTGTATGCCTTTGTAGCCTCTTTCTTATGGTTTACAGAGTCTGTGCTTGCTCTATCAAGAGCTGACTCATGAATTCTTCAGTTTACAGTGCAGCGTGGCTTGTGCCAAGCTGTAGCTGATGATTATCTATTGGCTTCATTCTCTTTCAGATTTTATTTACACGACATAACTCGTGACATCGGCTGCATGATGATTGAACAGCCGAGCCATGTGCTCCAGCACACTGGGCCTGGAAAGGCCACTGAATATTTTAGTTCGTATATGGAATAGAGAACGGCAATCAATATGTCACTGCCTTTAGTGGGTATCAAATCATGCTGTTCAAGTTATTTATAGCAGGCTGACAGCAGAGGTTTGTCCACAATGGTGGCGAAGTCGTTAGGGTGTTTCCGTGCTAAGTACGAAGTCGTGGTTTCAATTTCTTGCCAAGGAGACCGCATTATGATGCCGGTGTGATGCAGACACGCTCTTGTACTAAGATTTAGGTGCACGGTAAAAAAAAAACACTCTGGAGTTCTCCACTATATACGGCGTCTCGCAAAGCCCAAGTGTGCTTTAGGGAAGTTGAATATAAACCCTGCATTTGCTTTAATTTGATTTTGAGAGATGTTACCAATTGAGGGCTCAACCTTTTTTAATACAGTGACTACTGTTGATAGCCTGAAGATTGTCTTGCTGAGTAATGATGCAGGTGATTAGCAACAAATGATGGAGGACCTTAGCTGACAAAGTCTAAGAGTTGGTTTGGCCACTTACATGAAGAAATGAATGTAGTAATGTTGACTATCGTGGGCTAGAATTAGCTAGTTAAAGTCAGCGTATAGTAACATTAGTTAAGTAGTCAAAAGGTATTAGGATCTTGACAAGAAAATTTGCACGAGCATAAGAATTGGTTGGAGTGCGTACGGCTGGCATCAATTAGTCACGACTGGCAGCTTACCGGTATCCTTAAATATTGTAGTGTTGTATTCTACTAGCTCTAACATATGGGGCAGAAGCTTGGAGGTTACTAACGAAGCCTGATAAGTTTAGGATCGCAAAAAATGGGCAACACAACGGAAAAAAAGATAACGGCAGTACTCGTCTCACGATTACTGTCGACGTAATGCGAATAGCAATCCAGGAGTGTAGCGGCAGTCCACATTTCTGATGTCACGTTTATTTAATACATGTAGTTGTAATTCTACAACTTCTATAGCTTCGGCTTTGACCATGGATGCATGTTAGTGTCTGTGTTATGACGACGCAATGAGGAGGATGGCATTACGAGGGCGGCATAATCAATATTTAATTACGACAGCATGAGTACAACAGAGTAACCAACAAGGAATGACGTCGATTGATCGACGAAGGTGGTATGACGAAGACGGTATAGCGGCAATCGCATAGCGACCGTCCATCCGCCCGGACGGACGGGCGGACGGACGGGCGGGCAGACAGGCGGACACACAGGCGGACAGACAGGCGGACAGAAAGGCGGACAGACAGGCGGATAGACAGGCGGATAGACAGACAGACAGGCGGATAGATAGATAGATAGATAGATAGATAGATAGATAGATAGATAGATAGATAGATAGATAGATAGGCTAAAAACAGAAGTAGGATAACAATACGATTCACTGCAAAATTCTTAAGATACCTGAAGACAGCGGTGTTGATTCGAGAGTAAACGGGGGTAGCACATATTCTATTCGATAAAACAAGAAAAAAGTGGCGCTAATCATGTAATGCGCAAAACAGATCACCGGTGATGTATTAGAGTTACAGAAGGGGAAACGCAATAGAGAACGGCGGAGTATTAGGTGGTGCAATAAAATTTTATTAGCTGCAAGCATGTATGAAGTCATCCTGCGCAAGATAGTGGTAATTCGAGACCCATAGGAAACGCCATGGTCTGGCAGCGCACATAATATGACATGTTGATTTTATTGACGGTGATGATGATTATATGCCCAACTAAAACAAGCACTATGATGCAAAAATGCGACAGACCTTGAACCTGTGAATCTGGCCAATCTGTTTTATTTACTTGCAATAAGGGCTCTAAAACACGCATGAATTTATTCACCGTCATAAATCACCAACACTATGGTTCCTGTGACTTCGTAATTTTCAAAGGAAGCCAAAAAGTTGTGATCTGGCTTTATGGCATGCGCATAGAGTACCGTTATTTCGTTAGTATTGCGGTCTCGGTAAACTGGTTTTTAAAGCTGGCTACAAAAACCAGGCGCCAGTGTGCAATGGATGCGTCACCTCATTACTGCCGGTGCACAATAATAGCACCCTCATTATCTGCTCTTCGAAAAAGAAACGATCGGCCTTTCCTCTCTGCATCGTCGCTGTTTCGAGATTACATATATGCACTGGAATTCGCAGCTGTTCATATTGGGAATACTATATTTCGACGGCAGCTGCCTGTTGCTTTCACGAAGTTTGACATAACCGGAGATTAATTAGCCGGCGTTACCGAGTGGGTCAGCATTCCCATGCAGCCCTGTAGACAGGACAATTACTCATAGAGCCAGCGCACTGCTCAGCACACGCAAGATCGCGCAGTCTATTTCGCGTAAGTTTCACAGTTGCGGGTGCATTGATGCGTAAGCATTCCTTTGCTTACCCAGCGAGAAAGCTGTCCATGCGTCCTTCCGTCCCTCGCATAAGACGATCGCTTTCAAGATAGAACCCCCAGCAGTGAGCGATTTTACCTTCGTGCCGCTTCATGGCAAACGAAGCGGCGGAAACACGGCGCGCGGAGTTATCAGCAGTCGGCACTACCTTTCCGCTTCACAGATCGCTTTCAAGATACGAAGGTCCGCGAGGCCACGTCAGAGTACGATTGATCGGTCCGTGCCACCGCCGGATTCCTGTGATCACGTTTCATAATGGTTTGACATGGATGGAGTAGGAGCTAAAGAGCGATAACGGCTTATGACGATCCGGACGTCATCAGAAGACATGGCGTCACTATCGCATGGGTTGGTAATATCGAATAATGATTAATCGCAATAATATATCCAGCAAAACTAAGAATTTCATCGATGTCCAATTATCAGTTAATTGACTAGGCATGTTCGATTAACCGCTTTCGAGAGTTCGACAGGAGTGGCACGAGAATTTTGAAATGGTACTGGAATGGCGGTCCACGAGCAGTGTCTGTGCGGCTGGAGTGGAGCGACTGTCGACTGTCTTTCCGAGTCCAGAGTGATGCCGAGCCGAGCGCTTCCCCTCTCCCCCCCCCCCCCCCCCCGCCCCCCACATGCCACCACGCCGCACGAAGCCGGAGGCTTGAAATGCCCTCGTAATTCAAGGCACGCTATAGCAAGCCAGTCGTTGATCGTAGTGTCACTCCCTGTCCACTAAATATGCTTCACAGCATGCGCGCCAGCTTAGACCATGTATTTGACATAGCGATGGAGTTCTATATTCTCGCATGCTGGTTGTGTGGCCATTCGAAGAAGGTGTCGGTTTCACTCAAACATGCCAGCCAATTGACATTCCTTCGCTCTGTAGAAAAGAGCATGTGTTTAAAATCATAAACCACTGACTTTCTTTTCCCCTGTGTACATTGCAATTTCTTGCATATTTCAGTTGGACTTCACCTTTCACTTTTGCCATTTTCTTAATTCTTATTAAACTGTACTGTACTGCAATTTACTAGTGCAATGTAACTTATTAATGCGAAGCTTTATATGTCTACTAGTCCGATACAACTTAGGCCTTCAGCGAAGCCCCGCCCCCGCCCTCATAACCGCCAGCCACTTTTCCTCCGCGAGGTTGCAAATAGCTCGTATTTCAAACTCTCCCTGTTACCTAAAAAAAGGTGGTAACCACAAAAATAAAAATTATAAACCAGTAATTTTATACGTTTTCACTCAACTATTACAGCGCAAAGTACAAGTACGACAAGTACAGTCGTATCAAGTATGACGCCAGTTTGAAAACGTCGCAGGACGACGATTTTGTTTGCTTCTGGGATTGGCTGGTGAAGTAACGCAACCAGGCGCGGTCCATGTGCCTTTTTTGCGAACTGCTGTTTTTCACGTTGTATCCCACTTTAGGCGAAATCGCCTGTGTACACAAAATTATCATCATCAGCATTGGCTCGAACATCATCGCCTTCTTCCGCAGCTGGCTCATTGGCGCCCTTCGGGAGCCACTGTACCCTCGGGTTGCGCTCATGCTCGGGCTCGGCAAGCGCTCGTGCCACTGCTTCCGCGTTCGTCGTTGTCGTCTTCTTCCACAGCTGGCTGCGTTGCCGCTAATCATCCAGCGTAGAACGCAACCAGGCGCGGTCCATGTGCCTTTTTTGCGAACTGCTGTTTTTCACGTTGTATCCCACTTTAGGCAAAATCGCCTAAAGTGGGATACAACGCAGCTGGCTGCGTTGCCGCTAATCATCCAGCGTAGAATTTCTCTTCTCTTCTGTTGTCGTAATGGGGAAGCCGTGTGTTCGGGGGTATGGGCCATTGCTTAAGGGGGTATGAGCCATTCATTATCTTACGTGACGGACAGATTTAATTTTTGAAGCAATTTAATTTCGAAGAATCGCAAGTGGTAGTGGCGGGCGAATGCTCCTAACCACGCCGCCGAACAAACTCGAGACATCGAACGCAAGCGACAATGGCGGACTGCGGAAATACCGTCAGCGACGTCGTTCTCTTCGTCGCAGCCGAACGTGTGTGTAACCTCATAATTGAGAAATACTGTAACGAACCCTCGGGATTAACCCAGTGATAAACACCGGGGCCGCACGTTTCAGCTTCGCTGGTTAATCATCTTCACTAAGTGGTAGAGCCGACGAATTTTGCCATTCTGGGCTAAGGGCCATTTTATAACATGTATTGCTTACCTTGTCAAAAGCCCCTAGTGCCAACTACAGTTAGTCTTTAACAAATTAAATATTACATTTATCAAACGTTTATAAACTTGTGTTTCGAACTTGGTTCCACCTCTCCAACATTGAAACAGGGCCCTACAAAAGTAGATAACTGCGTTTAAGCCTTTTTGAAAGTGCCCGGCAAAAATTTCGGTTAATCGATGAAAAACCCTGCATCGAAAGCGATTAATCGATTAAAGGCTAAAACGATTAATGATTATACGTTAATCGAATAAAATTATTAATTGACCATCCCAACACCTGCCGTAGTTTGCGTTATCCATGCACCCTGCGCCTCCGTCCGCACCATGAGTCGCCGCATCACTGTCGTTTGTACTGGCCGTATCAAGTGTCATAACACTGATAATGACACCGGGCTGCGTAGAGATGAGCAAGTGGCACAATGCTTACGCATGCTTAGACAACTCCCCGAGGCGTTGTATGTGCTATTGTCTTATCAAGTCTGAAAATCATAGCTTTGCACCGCTGGAGTTGATGCTTGTCGGAGGTGTTACAGTGCTTTCTAAATGATCTTGAAGGCGCATGCAGTTCGACTTTCGTGAATGAAAGCGTGGGCGCGCTGCTGGAAAGAAACTGCTGAGAGCAATGATTGTTCCGAGTGCGCTGTACAACATTTCTTAATAAACGTAGCACACGCTCACTATTCTGAACCTTGAATCTGTGAAAAAAGCAGATAGTAATGGTAAATGAGCGATTGCTTACCCGTCGTAGAATATTTCTCCTGTACGCAGCTTCGCTCGCCAGCTGCGCGAGCACGCACTACAGACCATGGAACTGTCTGACGTCTTTTTTTTTCATTCTATTCCATTTGTTCATAAAAGCTGTGCGAAACAACCACATTTCATGTTGAGTGACGGCATAGCCTATGCGAATACTTTCTTACGCTGAGCGCATTCATTTTTATTTGGCACGTGGCATAATGAGAGGAACTCGAGCTATGTGTCCATTCGGTACATCTGGTCATGCTGTGATAACAGTGAAAAATAAACAGCATCTTTCATATTTTAACGAGCATTACTAAACTTCACGATACACGCTTGCTCTAGCACCTCATGTACGAGTAAATTGTCGACAAGCATGTGCATGTGCACTTGCACATGTAAACTTAAAACCTCGTCCTTCGGTTGGTGCTATATGAAGAAATGTATTACAACTAACGGTAGTCCAAACATATATATCACGGATCTGCGTTGTTTGATCTTTTCCGTGTGATTTTATCTCTTCCGCGTTGTTCAGCCAGCCACATGTATTGTTGGCGTGAGCACATTAACCCTATCTTTAGCATCGTTTCTTTCAACTGTTGCGGTATTATCTAGGATCCAGTCATTTTAGCCGTGATATGCTTCGCATAATGTCGATCGCCATGTTGCGTGCCATCTGCATAATATTTTTCTTCCGCTCACATTCTTCTTAACAGCGTTAAATAAAACCCAAATTTTAACCGTATTTTATTTTGGATTTGAAAAATAGCACAAAACATTCGTAACAATGGTGTCAGCTTTACTTCGTTCTTGTGGGCTTCACTGACAGGTTAGCGCAATAACGGTTGCAGGGGAAGATTCACCACAGTGTGCGAACGATTTATCTTGAACTATGTTGGCTGGTAGGCTGGTTGGCTGATTGGTTTTCCTGGATATATGGCTCGTACTTACTATCAGGAATTGTTCAAGAATCAGCAGGGACTAGAAGTAACAGTTGTGTCTACAAAAATAAATTATCCAGAAACCTTGAGAAACTCAAAGGAAAAGTAGCATTAATGCAAAATGATTGAAGATTGAGCTTTTTGGTACATTTTGAAACTTATTTAGCGGAAGCGCTAAGAGTTTAGCACGAAAACAATCTTGAATCAAAGGCACATTCGACACATACTCAGCTGACAATCCTATGACAATGCCCGGTAGAGGAGGCTCCCATCGGCTCTTCTCTAGCTTCTATTTTTATGATGATAGCGATTTTTCAACAATAGCAGAAACCCACTGTAGGCAATAGTCTAGTAACCAGGTCGCAACTAGTATAAATAAATATTTGACAGAAACTGGTCATAAATAAAAGAAAAAAATGCGTATTCCGGTAGTCAGTCTTACCGGTACTTAGCTGGGTAAGGCCTAGTCAAGAGGTTTAAGCCCTCCTTTTGCCTTACATCGTAGGCAAACGTTGTACCTGTAATGCCCAAATAAAACAAAACAAAATACGCCTAAACAATAAGAAATAAAAGTAGGTCAAAGAATTAAGGCTTCTACCTTTTTCGCTGCTAGCATCGCTTCGCTTTAGTTACCCAAGTGCTCCTTTATTATTCTCTCGTGCGCGGCACCATCCCTTCTTTGAGAAGGAATGATGCTTTCAGCTCTTGAACTGTCGATACTGAGGATTCAAACATATATGCACCTTGTAAGGCAGTTGCTCGCAGTATGTTTTGCGAACGTGAACACGCATGCTTTGATGCCGCCTTTAGTTCATGCTTCCTCCAATGTGGCATTAAGTCGTCGTAGTGATCATGACCGGATAGCTCTGACAGTGATGGCCTGCACAAGGATGATGTAAGTAAACTCTGCTACTGACTGTAAACTGCCCGTAAGGGCTCTGGCTTCTGTAAAGCCAAGGGACCGCTCACATCATCATTCTGACAGAATCATCACTGCGGTAAAACAGAATGCCTTGCTTGCTTTTACTTGTTTTATTATTTATCATATAGAGAAGGCTCAGCAGAAAGCCGCAAAGAGATCGTTTGAAACGCCAGCAATCCCTTAACAACATGTGACAGATGAGTAGGGCAGAAAACACACACACAAGAAAATAAAAAGAAGTCGTGATAAGGACGCGCCATGTAAATGCGCTTAACGTCAACACCAAGGACACGTACCCAATGAATACTTCAACATATCATGTATACTAAAAATACTTACCATCCTGAACACAGAAATCCACTCAATGACAGCAAAAATTACCCATAGATAATGCACGTCAAAATATTACAATGACATAAAAAGATTATTGAATAAATATTGCAGCCAAATAATCAGTGTAAATAGGGGTTTGGGTTATACCTTTCGTTTTACTCTGAGAAGCGTATCTTAAAATGAAAACCTTCAAAATAACTTCTTGTATTTACGTGCCAGAACCACGATCTGATTATGAGGCACGCCGCAGTGGGGGACAGCGGATTAATGTTTACCACACGACATTTTTTAACGCGCACCTAATATAACTACGCGAGTGCTTTTGCATTGCGCCTTCATCAGAATGTGTACTCCGAACCCGGCATGAAAGCCGCTGCCTCTTGCTCAGCACCGCAATGCCATAGCCGTCGAGCGACCGCGATGGTTCGGATAAAAGGCTTCAGAAAAAGATATTGCATAAACAACTGTGTGATAACGTTATTAACAGAATGGCGACCTGGCTTTGTTGCTGACATTCGTGACAGCGTATGCACCTTCTCTACATGTTAGCCTCACTTTTTTTTCGCTTTAGGACGTGCTTCGAAAATGGAAGACGAGCTGTGGCCAGCCGAGATAGCCGCAATCCTGCTCAAGTGCGTTCCCCTCGGAATCCTCGTCTTGTTTGGCGCTGCGCAAACGGCACGCAACAACTACTCTCCTGTTCCCAGTGGGCCCTACTGGACGCTAGTTGACGTCACCCAAATGGTGAGGCGACGCAATTTTATCCGCATCTAGACTGTGAAAAACAAAAATGTCGCAGTTTCAGCCGAAAGGCGAAGCATCAATTGCCATAGCAAATTAGTAGAGAGCTATACGGAGTGAGGATGGTAGTTTTATCAGCTGTATAAACGTGGACATGTAGCAGCCCCAGCAACGCGCATTACTGTTGTCGACGCCGTCGGCATTTTTCCCGCGTTCGCATCGAACGCACGCGGCGTTGGTGACTGTTGCCGGTGCCTGTGGGGGCGACTCGGAGGTATTCGACGAGATCAGGGGCGGTAACCTGTAAGAGTCTACTTAGTGGACTGTCCATTTCGGCTGTCTCTGATTGGCTTCTGCTTCACGAGCAGAAAGGAGACTGGCTGGCACGGTCGCGCACGAGAAGCAGCACCCAATGGCGACGGCCGAAGTGGACAGTCCACTAAGTAGACACAGAATACCGCCCCAGAACGGGACACTTGTCGAGCAGCGTCGGAAATCTTTGCCATCTCGCCGCGCACCGTTTTTATATAAATAGGCATTTGGTGCCGCTGCTAAACGTCGCCTCCCCTTCTTCCATCCCATCCTCCTGGCCTTTCGCGCGACGGAAGAAGTCGCGTTTGGTCTCCGCCGTGCGCTCGCTCCTCGTGAAAGCCCGCGTCCCCCGCGCGCTTTCATTCGCACGTACACCATACACCGCGTGGTGACGATTTCATCACCGTTGGACTTTATACGGAACCTCACGGCGACGGCAACGCCGACGCCGACGGCAGAAATCCGCTTGGAGTGCCCATGTAATTGCTAGCGCAATAAAACGAAAAGAAACAATTGCGATGTGTCGCACGCCACTTCTCATCAAGGCAACAACGCGTTCAACGCCTTCTCTGCCGAGGACGCTCTGGAACAGTTGCCGAGGGTTCTCACTTCCGACAAAGGGCGATTGTTCAGTATGTTAAATGCGCTTGAATGTTCTCTCGTAGGCTCACTCAAACGAGGAAATTGTGGCGTTTCTGACGCTTGCAGTGGTTTTGCGACGCCGTTTCATTGTGTTGCGTCTCCGAGAGCTCCATGTACCTCGCCACTGCCTGGACGGGGTGGCAGCGGGTCAAAAATCACATCATCTCACTCTACGGGCAACCATGGTGGGATGCGAAAGCATCGCGGAGGTGCGCATCGAGTTTCCGTTTCGTTTCACTAGGCAACACAACCCAATGAAAGTTAGAGTGAGAGAATGTATTGAGAATGTATTGTATTGTTGCTGAACTGGCGTCGAAGCACGCCGATTGCCGCGTTACGCTGACGTTCGTTCTGGACGCTCCCGACCTTGCTCAGGTTGTTGTCGAACCAAAGCCGGTCGCACACGTTGCAGCTGTGCCCGAAGCTCCGATCGAGGAAGTCGCGCTTGAACCGCGCGTCAGCACCGTCGAAGCCCGGGCGTTGTAATGGCCTCGAACGTGTTGCTGCTCTGGCCGCAGACTCGCGTTGCCTCGTCGCTTCGGGATCGGGAGCTGCCGCTCGACGCTGCCGTTGCGCTTCGACTTTCCGAGCCCGGAGTTCGAGGTTGGCTTGATAACGCTGACGTTCCACTTCGGCGTGCCGAGCCCGTGTTGCTTCCGTAAAAGTTTCCTGCCGACGTTGACGTTTACGTTCGGCTTCCCTGGCCCGAAGTTCGGGGTCCGCTTGCCGACGCTGACGTTTACGTTCGGCTTCCCGAGCCTTCCTCTGCTCCGCGGCGGTGGCGCGGCCGCTGCAACTAGCGCCGACGTTGACGTTGTTCATGGCGTTTCGCACATCGTTGCACAGACAGAGAATGACGGAAGCACAGCGAACGCGCACTTTATTCTGCACCGCGACACTTGCGCCACCTACTGGCGTACCCTTGAGAGAGAGGAAGAGAGTGAGAGAGAGAGTTATATGCAATGATTTGCTGCGCCGCACTTGTGGCGGAGAGGGGGAGAGGGGAGGAGGAAAGCGCCTACCTGCGTAGGAGAGAAGAATGAGGGAGTTGCGCATGCGCAGTAGGGGTGCGGACGCCGCAGAACGGACACTGCCCCGAGCATAAGATGCTCTCGCATCTAAAAACATTGTCACTCGGCTGTCATCCCGCCCACGGCAAGGTCAACGGGCTTCCCCCATTGGCCGAAATTTTGGCGGAATTCGAGCCCTGCTTGCGTGCGCTCCGGGTGCACAGGCGCAGGACCGGGCCCGAGGACACCAGTTCCAGGTGTGGGAAGGTCCCTACGTGTTTCTCTCTGCCTGTGGCGGCCCCTTTGTCCGCCGCCGGCTGATGGTTGCTTCGGCTCGTCGGGGTCCTGGCCTCGGCGGGCGCGGGCACTCTTCCGTCGTCTCGATGTCCTTAGATAGCGTCTTCCACTCGTGCCCCCGTCTGTTCCAGTGTTTCTTTCTGTTTCTATTTTCTCTGCTGTGTAGTGCGCGATGGGAGGCGCTGGCCGAAGGATAGGCGGCCTCCCTCTGCTGAGTTCTTTGTTCTTTGTTTTCTCTGTCGCGGTGCGCCGTTACCGGCCACCGACGACGATGTTTTGTGTTGTTAGTAGACTTAGATTTGGATGTGTTGTTTAAACTTCTGTTATATCGAACCCCAGCTTAACGTTCTTTGATCCTTCTCGAGAGCAGCGCCTATAGGGTCTCCCTTGCGGCGCGCGCCGGCTCGCCTTCCCCAATAGCTGGGACCCGTTTGCGCGCGTGCGCGCAGCGGCGCGTCGGCGCATGGAGCGGACCGGTGCAGGCGCGGACGCGGCGCCCTAGATGCATGCATCACGGCTGGGAGTGCTCGAACCCGCGGGGGTCGTCCGGCGTGCGCGCCGTGAGCGCAGCGATGAGACCACAACATTCACAAAGAAAATGCACAATTGTGTCCTCGCAGCCGCAGTCGTCGCATGTGCGGTTGTCGGCCATTCCGACGCGAATTGAATCAGCGTTAGGGAAGGCTCCGCCCAGTCACCGGCGGCACAGCGTTTCTTCAGCTCGCGATATAACTGATGGAAGACGGAGCTGTTGATGCGGATCCAAACTATGGGGACTAGTGTTTGTGAATTCCGGCAGCCCGCGTGCAAGCGAGCGAAGCCATGCAGCTGCGTCGGTCCTCAACAGTGGTATTGCTATGCAATAGATAGCACCATTAGATGAACGGGTGGCCTCATCCACATGGTCATTATCATAAATGGTAAGGTAATCCAGCATCCACTGATATGCGATGCTGTTTCCTTCGTCAAATGCATGGTCATGGAGTAGTCTTATGTCAGCGACTAAATGTTCTTTAATCATGCGATGAAAGGGCGACATAATACACTGGTGAGCTGCCCTGGAGTCAGAGAAGGTGGGCCATTCCTGTGGTGGTCCTTGACTTATCAACTCAAGCGCAGCACGGAGGGTGGCGAGTTGTGCTGTAATTGATGGCGTCAAATCAAATGTAGTAAAGTTGGGGGCATCGATCTCGCGAGGATAAATACTGCACCTCCTGAGTTTACAGAGAAAACCGAACACCCGTATAGATGTGAATGTGTTTCTCATGACGGAATAGTAGTGGGGGCTGTTGCAGGGCTCAAGATGACAACTGTTTGAGCTTGCGGCGACAAGAAGAAACGGATGTATCTTTTACGGGTCTTGCCTAGCACAGGCAATTTATAGCGCAGGAAAACCAGGAACAGTACGGTCTAATGCGGAAGCGGAGCTAGTACAGAGGCACCACGCGGCTCCGAATACACCAAAAAAGGGAAAAAAACTAACTTAGGACGTGGGTGACTGTGGTGAGTTTCTTTTACAAATAAGAGGTATGAGGGCTCCATGACAGGTCATTATCTACGCGTATTGTTGCTCCCAGAAGGCGGTGGCTCCTCTCATATCTAGGAAGGCTTGGGAGGAGACGCTGAGCGGAGGACCAGCGCGTCGCTCCGGATGTTTCGCCTTTCTGGATCTGGCATGTGCCAATTTTCACCCGGATTTTCATCTCTAGAGACCCAGAAAGATTCCGCGATCACGGGGAGGTGAGTACTGATGCATTTGAGTGAGTTTTTGGCAATTTCATTATCCTTTTCGGCTCAGAAGACCACACTCTGGGTTAGGCTTGACGACGAGTACACCCGTCGCCGGCGGTGGCGGAGCAGCTAAGCATAACTCGCCAAGCAGCGTATCGGCACCACTTAGAGATGCCATGCAGTCGATCGAAATCGATGGCGAAGATTTTCGGGAGGACGAAGCGAACGATGATGGTTGTAACTTCGTTCAAAGTAAATCTACGGGAATAAAAAATACGGTTGCGTTCGAGTTTCTCGATGGCCCCCAGATCACCCAAGATGGTGACAGCGTTGGCGCCAAGTCTGGTCAGCACATACCGGCGCTGAGAAGGAAGGTTTTCGCAGGTTCTAGAATGCCGGAGCTACTGGAAGAGCATCAGAAGATCATTGTGAGGCCGCGCAATGGTCTCGACTTGAGAAAAGCCAGCCATTACGGCGTTTCTACGGCCATCTTCAGGGCTGCGGGGATTTCCAGTATGGAAGACGAGACCGACGTGGTGTGCCCGAACGTTGTTCAGAACATCGTGGCTGTCTGTACAGAAAAGGAATCCAACGCTAAGAAGCTACTGAGAATCAAGTCGATTTTGGTCAACGGCAAAGAACACGAAGTCAGCGTGTATGCCAGTGCCGGGGACGGGTTCGTCAAGAGAGTGCTACGCAAAATAGAGCGGGAATCAGCGAGCCGGATCTCAATGCCCTGATTGTAAACCGGGGAAATCCCTCGGCGCGACAAGCCAAGCGCATCAAGCAAACGGGTTCGGTGATTGCTCTCTTCTGTGGGGACGAAGTGCCGGACTACGTGCGAGTTGGCCAGACCCTGTACAGATGCTACCTGTGCAAGAAGCAGATCAAGGTTTGCTACAACTGCGCCCACGCGGGACATCGTGCCGATGTCTGCCTGATGCCTACGCTCGAGGTATGCCGTGGTTGCGGAACTACAAACCCCGCGGACGGCCGCGAATGTCAAGTAAGATGCAAGCTCTGTGGAAACGGCCACCCCACCGGCGACAAATGTGTAAGCAGCGATACCAAGCGCCGTTCATCACCAGACAAAGAAGAGAGCGCGCCGAGGCGTGCAACTTCATGTCAAACCCCATGGACTTCCCTTGACTCATACCCAGCGGTGCAGTGATGACGCAGCAAGGCTGGGTGTTAAATATTAGCGGAAGAGGACGACGACGGCGACTAGCGCGCTCAGTGCGAGCGGCTCGCTCGGGATTTGGCGCTTCTGGACTGATTCGAACGGCCAGTATGGACGCGTTATTACGGTCCTTCGGGAAATAAACTTCCCCTTCCCGCCCTTCTACTGCGAAGACTCCTTTGTTTTACATTTTCTGGTGCCGAGAAACCCGCGACTCTGTGATCTAAAGGACCCAAGATCAACAACAACATGGTTAAAATGCTTGTGAATTTCAGGCTACACAAGATTGGAATTACTGCAGATGTACAAAAGGCGTTTTTTTTTTCAAATCGGCATTCAAGCGCCTGATCGCGACGCCTTGAGGTTTTTATGGTTTGACAGCACGCCAATGTCAAGTGAACATGTGCCGAAAATAGTGGAGTATAGGATGACATGAGTGCCATTTGGAACTACAGCAAGTCCATTCCTCTTAACAGCGACGCTCCATTTCAAGCACGTCGATCCTGCGCTGAGATCATCTGCCATGCAACTTGCCGAGAATTTCTACGTTGACTATCTTGTCACAGGAGTTCATTCTTCAAAAGAAGCTTTCCGTCTTTATAAAGAAGCAAATCTCATCCTGAGCAAAGCGGGCATGAAGCTGCAAAAATGGTCCACCAATGACGATGAGCTAAGAAAGTACATCACTGATAGATTGGACTCTGTCTCAGCAATGGCTCCTACGAAAGTTCTTCTTGGTTTGCTATGGGACACAGCTGCTCACAAGCTTATTCTAAACATGGAATCTCTGTTGCAGATTCTCGAAAAAAAGAACGACATCAAGAGATGTGTCCTTCAGACGACCGCAGGGATTTCGACCGCACGGACCGCACCGTTCGTCGTTAGGATGAAAGTCCTCTTTCAGAGATTGTGGGAGCACGGCACAGCGTGGGAAGAAGTTATGCCTGAGCAACTTAGACACGAATGGGGAACTTGGTCCGATGAGCTGAAATGCTCTCCGGTGTTTTCACTTCCCAGGTGCGAGCTGAAGTTATTATTGGACAAGCCTTCAAACTCCCAGCTTCACGTATTTGCTGATGCCAGTTCTGTTGCTTACTTTGCCGTAGCTTATCTGAGAATGGAAGATCAATGCGGTAACGTTGATGGTCAGCTTCTATTTTCGAAGTGTAGAGTAGCTCCAATCAAACGGATCACGTTACCACGTTTGGAATGGATAGCAGCGGTTCTGGCTTCTAGAGTCCTAAAGTTTTTGCGGGAGGCTCTAGAGTCGAGGCAATGGAAAATAGAAGAGCACCTGTGGACGGACTCAACTGTAGCAGTTTGTTGGATACAAAGCACGGCAACCAAGTGGAAGCAATTTGTTTATAACAGAGTTAACGAGATACGTCAAGTAACAGATCCAGACCAGTGGCATCACTGTCCGGGAACACAAAACCCGGCTGATCTGCTGACGCGTGGGCTTTCGCTCACAAACCTTCGAAATAGCCAGCTGTGGTGGAAAGGGCCTAACTGGCTTCTACGTGCGACAAATACTTGGCCAACGACATCTGACGCTCAAGATTTTGAACCGGAAGACGAACAAATTTCTTCCGAGTTACAAACAAACGTTCCTGTACTGGTGAGTGTGATAAGAGAACCACTTTTCAGTTCCGAACGATTTAGTTCTTGGTTAAGAATGCTAAAAGTGACAGCAAGGGTAAAACGATTCGTGGACAACTGTAGATCGCCAACGTCGCATACAGAAGGATCGCATACAGCTACTGAAGTTCAAGAAGCTGAGAACATCTGGTTCAAGCAAATGCAGACAGATACCTATGCCAAAGAAAGAGCCCAACTCGAAGTGGGACAAGACCTCGACAAGACGTCGCCCATAAGAGACCTTCATCCCTTTATCGACGAAAAGGGCGTAATGAGGATTAGAACTCGCCTTCAGAACGCCGATGTCACATACAACGAAAAGACGCATGTGATGCTGCCGTGCAACCACCCGGTCACGCGACTCATCATGTTGCAAGCTCACAAAACTGTGCTCCACGGCGGTGTCGGTGACACATTAAATGAACTTCGCGCCCGGTTCTGGGTGCCCAGAGCGCGACAAGCAGTGAAGAGAGTGCTCCGAAAATGTGTGATTTGTGCTCGTTTCCGACTCAAGGCTGCGAGTGCACCGGCAGCCCCTCTTTCCAGTGATCGTGTGTGCAATTCGCGCCCCTTTGAGGTTACGGGAGTTGACTTTGAAGGGCCAGTTTTTGTGAAAGATTGCAGTGGCGTTAAAGTGTGCATAGTGCTCTTCACGTGTGCAGCAGTTAGAGCCCGATTCATGTGGTTGGACTTACTACAAACGCTTTCCTCATGGCCTTCAAAAGATTTTGTGCAAGACGTGGAACACCGCGAATAGTTTACTCAGACAACGCTACTACATTTAAGAAAGCTGCACGTGAGCTAGCTAGCATGCACCAGTTGTTGAGGAAAGAGGAAGTCAGCCAGTATTGCTCTACCCACGGCATAACTTGGAAATTTATTGCAGAGAGAGCTCCTTGGTGGGGTGGTTTTTGGGAGCGGTTAGTTAGGATTGTGAAGATCTGCCTTCGCAAGTCATTGGGAAGGGTGTCTGTTGACCTACAACAACTGAGCACTTTGCTGACTGAAACAGAAGCCGTTGTGAATTCCAGACCCATAACTTTCATTTACTATTCTCCTAAAGAGCCAGACATTCTAACCACGTCTCATTTTTTGTTAGGCAGCCCTCCCTTGTCTAATCCTAAAACGTCGGATGAACAGGGAGAAAGAAAGACTGAGCTGCTCAGTTTGTGGGTCCACAGGCAGCTAATAATGGAACAACCGTGGAAGCGATGGCTTCGTGAATATCTACTGACACTTCCAAGCATTCACTTGAGGAACGCATCAAAAGCTTATAGCATCAGTAAAGGTGATGTTGTGATTATTCACGAGTACAAAGCTCCCAGAATGTTCTGGAAGACTGGTGTAGTAAGTGACTGCATCCAAAGTAAAGATGGTAACGTCCGTGCATGTAAAGTTAAAATACCCAGTCGCTCATAGATCATGCGACCTGTGCAGAAATTGTACCCTTTAGAACTCGCCACCTCAGGCTCCGGAGTATGTGAAATATTAGCGGAAGAGGACGGCGACTAGCGCGCTCAGCGCGAGCGGCTCGCTCGTGATCTGGCGCTTCTGGACTGATTCGAACGGCCAGTATGGACGCGTTATTACGGTCCTTCGGGAAATAAACTTCCCCTTCCCGCCCTTCTACTGCGAAGACTCCTTTGTTTTACACTGGTTCAGCCCTTCGCGATGGGCGGCGGTGTGATCCTGCCTGCCACGGCAGCATGGGCCAACAGACCCCTGCCACCAGAGACTACGAGAGCCAGGCAGCAACAGCAGCAAAAAGAAGAGAGTGCGGCACCGAAATTGCAGTCAAGCGGGGGCAGTTCGCAACAGCAAAAAGAGAGAGCGAGGAGATGGAAAAGATTCAGGAAGGAAACGCTCGGCTTAGAGAGCTCCTGGGTGAGATGAGAAAAGAGATGGCGGAACTACGGGCGGCTATCTCGGCGCCGCGACAGTAGCGGAAATCAGGCCAGCATGGGGGGCCGCAAAAGAAGGGCGATAGGAGAGACCCCGGAGAGGATGGCTTCGAGGCATTCTAGCAGCAGATTAGCCAGACACTAGCCAGGATATCAGATGCAATAACCAGAATCGGCACGGATATCGACGATCTTAAGAAACAGGGAACGGAGCAGAATCAAATAATCTGTAAGTTGGAGCAAGAACAGGACTTGCTGCAACGCACAAACTCACAACCCAACATACTCATGGCCAGCGGGAAGCCGGATGGCCAGTCAAAACCGTTTATTAAAAATGGCGGGCGACGTTAAAAACACAGGCATCTACGCGTGGGGCAGTGGAATAGCTACGGATATAGAGCGAAAAATGCAATACTGGCTCAATACCTCTGCACTGGGGAAGAGAGACCGCAGGTGATACTGTTGCAAGAAACCATAATAGAGGACGTAACTGTTAGCGGATACGAGGTCTCGATTCGCAAAAGGGACAATGGCAGAGGTGTGGCGACCTGTATCAGGCGCGGTATAACCACCATAGACCATGGAATCCTGGATAAACGATAGAACGCGGAATACATATGCGCGGAACTCTTGCAGGGTAGACACTTCAGAACGCGCCTCCTTACACTCAATGTATATAGCTCGCCCAAGAAGAAGGAAGAACGCTTCTATGCGCTCATAGCCAAGGCAGCCAGTTTAGCGGCTAAGGCGGGGATTCTCCTACTTGTAGCAGGAGACTTTAACGCATCACACACCACATGGAGCTATGGGGAGATCACACCGAAGGGAGAATCAGTCGTGAAATCGCTTCACGACCATGTCCTCACTCTGCTTACAGATCCGCATTTCAGCACTCGCATGGGTAACTCGGTGACCAAACCCTCCTCACCCGATCTCACTTTCATCAACCACACAGCACAGGCAACAAAACATGGACGAATAGGGGGAAGACCTATAGGCTCGGACCATTACAAAGTGGAGACGTGCCTACACGCCAATTGAAAAGGTACGAGGACTCACAGAATTGTAGATTGGAACCAATTCCGAGTCAACAAGAAGCATCTCCTTTGGGATGGCGGCTATGACGACTGGAGGGATAAACTCCTCTTGGACGTCGCTGCCGCCACCAAAGAAGTAGAAACCAACGCCGATGTTGAGGTGATGGATAGCCACTGTGCACATCTTATGGGAGCTAAGCACTCCATCAAACAGCGATGGGAAAGGAACAAACTTGATTGCGCGCTAAGAAAACGTATCGCGCGGCTTAACACACAGATAGCCCAGTACGCGCGGGAGCTGGAGAGGAAACAATGAATTTAGGTGTGTGACAAAGTCGATGGACCGATGAGGGTAAGGGATAAATGGAATCTGCTTAAACATATCCTCAAGGCAGGAAACACCCGCCGTGAACAAGGGTCAGCCATTGAACGCCTTGTTCACAGGGAACTCAAGGGGAGGGACAAATTTGAATTCATGGACGAACACGCGGAATGCTACCTCCCGATAACCGTCGGGAGAGACGAGCCTGAAGAGTCCGTCTATGAAGGAGGGGACGTACAGGAAATAGCAACATTACATTATGGGAGATGAGGCACGCAATCCACAAGCTCAACAGTTCGTCGGCCCCTGGGGCGGACAGGCTTGACAATCGCATGCTCCGAAACCTGGACGACGATTCGGTAGACTTTCTCACGAACATGTTCAACAAACGCTGGCGCGCGGACACTTACCCTACAGAATGAAGACACCCTTCGGTAATTCTCATACCCAAACCCGCCTAGAAATACACACTGGAGAACTTAAGGCCTATGTCGCTATCACGCATCGAAAAAATCTTTGCACATGTAATCAACGACCGGGTCTCCAGATTCATCGAAGAGAATGACATCGTCCCGTCGAATATGCTAAGCTTTCGCCCGCACCTTCCGACTCAAGATGCCATGCTACTAATTAAGACTCAGGCGCTCGACGCCTCAGCCAGAGACCCCAGGGCCGATATGGCCCTGGGGTCCCTTTTGACACAGCCACGGCCATATACTGGCATCCATCTCTCACGTGGGTCTTAGATCCCACTTTTATAACTCCATAAAGGCCACCTTGAAAGACAGGACGGCGACCATTAAGATGAGGGACGTTTAGTCCAAGGAGTAGACGCTCGGTACTACGGGGACGCCGTAAGGTGCCGTGATCTCTCCACTGCTATTTGACATCGGCATGTCCACCCTTGCCAGGAAAACTCACTCGATGAAAAAGCTAGGCTCAGCCATCTACGCCGACGACATTACTTTATGGTCGCTTCAGGGCTCGACGGAAGACACGGAATAGACACTACAAGAGGCGGTCGAAATAATAGAATGCCACATAAGACGAATGAAACTTCGGTTATTCAGCAGCAAATCAAAGCTGCTGGTATACCAGCCGATCCGCATGGGTTGCTGACCTAAAGGCTGGACTCTGGTAGAGGTGGTGGATATACACCGAAGAACGACAGACGGCGAGGAAATACCTCGGGTCAACACAATACTTATGCTGGGCATGCTAATCTCTGCAAACGGGAGAAACACAGCCACGATAGAGAGGCTGCAATAACACACAGCTGCCACCATCCGCCTCGTACAAATGGTCTCCCGGAAGAAGGGCGGCATCAAACAAAACAATCTTCTTCGTCGCTTTCATGCCTTCCTTCTCAGTCACATCAACTATGTGGCCTCCATGCACAATTGGAGCGCGGCAGAGAAGACAAAACTCGAGGTGCTCGTCAGGAAATGGGCAAGCGGGTGCTAGGTCTCCACTTGTGAACAAGCACAGCTAAATTACTAACTCTGGGTGTTCACAATACTATAGACGAATTGATGGAGATTCAGCGTATGGAACAGGTCGCCAAACTCTCTAGCACAACTGTAGGCAAAACGATTCTCGAAAAGGCAGGCATCAACTCGCCTCTTACCTTTCAAAGGGCAACCCCACTGCCGCAAGCAATCAGACAATTTATCGTAATTCATCAGCTACAGAGAAACATGCACACGATTCACAATCCGGGCAGACGCAAAGCCAGGGCTAAGGCCTACCTAGAGAAGCTAGATAGTCGGGGCGATGGCCCAATCTTTGTAGACACCGCTACAATGAGTGCAGACAAATACGCGGTAACGGTAGTTAAGAAAGAAGGGCGACTACTCAATGCTGCTACAGTTCAAACCAAGTCGGCCAGCATCGCTGAGCAAGTAGCCAGTTCGCTCGCTATGACAATGGATGGTACCGTCACCATCTTCACCGACTCCATGTGTGCCGTAAGGGCTTTCGACTCCAATCACATCGCCCAAAAGGCCTCCGCGATTCACACTCACTGGAAAGTGTACTCTCACGAGTTGGTGTGGTTTCCCACCCATCTGGCTGGGGCCGTCGACGGCATCCCCCACCCCAACGAAATGGCTCACGCCCGGGTGCGAGGACTCACATGCGCACCGGCGCGTCGGGCCCTTCTCGACCAGGACTCCTGCACCCCGACGGGTGTGGGGTGGGAGTTGCAGATGCTGCCGGCCAAGACCCGCTGACCACCTTTAACGAGATCACGAATCACTACAAGCTAGGTAGGAAAACCCTCCCCACACTGTACAAAGAACTTTCCAGGCGCCAGGAGATAGCCCTCCGACTAATTCAAACGAACACCTTTCCGTCGCCAGCCATTATGGCCAGCTACATGGAAATCTCCCTTCAGTGCCAAATACATATTTACACGGACGGTTCCTCCAATTCCAACAGCTCTACCGGAGTAGTGGTTGTTCCATCGAACACCGTCTCTTTGCAATTTCAATACTCTCACAACACCACGTCGACAGCAGCAGAACTTGCGGCTCTTCAACGTGCAATCCATTACGTGCTCCAGCAACCACCAAATCGCTGGGCCATTTTCTGCGATTCGAAAGCAGCCCTACAAACTCTGCAGTTTGCCCTACTTCATGGGTTACACGAACAGCTAGTGTACAAAATAAGGCAAGCTCATCACCACGTGATCGAGAAAGGACACGACATTGTATTTTAGTGGTTGTCGAGCCACTGCGGAATTGTTGGCAACGACATCGCCGACGAAGCTGCTCGCTCGGCTCATCAAAACCATCAGTGAGTGCCTATACCGCTCTCAAGAACCGGCGCTGCGCGGCAACTTCAATCACTTGCTCGCCACATCACACTTCTAAGATGGAATTCACCAGGTTTCAGCAACTCATGCTTGCATTCTCTCGACCCTAAATTGCGACTTCGCCTGCCACCTGGACTCTCCCGTAGCGAAGCAACTTTACTGTGTCGCGTGTGGTTGGGCGTCGCATTTACAAATTCCTATTCATTCCTAATAGGAATGGCTAACAGTGCCGCATGCCATTCGTGCGGGTGCGATGAGATGCTAGAACACCTTCTGTGTCATTGCCCAGCTTTTGACGCTCAACGACGGATTCTTCAAGCTCAACTCAGGGTGTTAGATAGCAGAGTGCTCTCAGAGGAAAAGATTCTGACCCCGTGGCCTACGCATTCTTGCATGCGAAAGGCCACAAAAGCTCTTCACGTCTTGAAGCAGACTGGACTGCATGAGCGCTTGTGACAGTGGCCCTTCCTCTGCGACTGACTCTGTGAATGACTGACTCTTTATGATTTTTTATATTCTCGCTCCTTATCTATTATTCCCCCTTCCCTCTCCGCACGCGTAAGGTAGCCAACCGAGCACGCCCTTGGTTAACCTCCCTACCTTTCCCTTATCGTTTCTCTCTCTTTCTCTCCCTTCAGTGCTCTCTCTGTGGTGAATTAGCCACCTTTAATCACGTCATGTCGGGTTACCTTCACTTGCAACTCAACTGCAGCGTCCATCGCATCGACGAGACCGCTCAGTATTATGTTGTTTCAGTATTTCAGTATTATGTTGCCATAGTTCTACACAATCAACCAAATTGAGTTTCGACCACCTTTCCCGGCGTTCCTTTTGTCCAATCTAGCTCATTTGAAAAATAATTTTTTCCTTGCTTGACTGAGTTGCATGGTCACTTCGTAACTAAAAGCGTGGATGGATCGCCTTAGCATGATATGAATTATGTCCTCCCAGGGAAGCGGGAAAACGTTTTTCGGGCTCCACACGACATCTCTCAACGGGCCGAAGACGATGGTTCAGCAATATTTATTTCATCCCATATTGGCATATACGCTTAAACAGTGGTCTGCATATTGCCAGCAAGATTTCTCACATTTCTGCGAAATATAAGCTTCGTGAGTGACTCATTTTTTTTAAGATTGTAAAAACTGCCATATAACATTATTTAGTGCTTCTAGCCATATTGACGCGAAGTAAGCTACCCACTACAGGCACCGATCGTCAGAAGTCAGCTGCCCACTACAGGCACAAGATCGCCAGAGAGAAGATGACGAAGGGCGCAGGTGTGCGCGCGTTCTCTTGAGTGTCGGCCATCATGGGGGTTCTTGGCCAATCCCCCAGAGTGGGTATGTGCCAGTAACTCCAAGGCTCTACATCTACATCTACATCACTAAAGAAGGCTGTTCTCTTTCGGCGAGCCCCGACTAATTATCTTCGAGCTTCTTCGGCTTTCTGGACGACGTCGATCAGCATTGTCACTTCTTGTTGTTCCGTTGTCTACCGTGAGCATGGCGTCTAAAGGTGTTGTTACGGAGCGCCCATAAACCAGTTCAAATGGTGTGAATCGGGTAGTTTCCTGCACAGCCCGTATTGTATGCGAATGTCACGTATGGCAGAATTTGGTCCCCAAACTTGTGCTCTACGTCAACATACATCGAGATCATATCGGCCATAGTTCTGTTGAGGCGCTCGGTTAGTCCATTAGTTTGTGGGTGATAGGCCGTGGTTTTCCGATGATTGGTGTGGGTCAGCGTGACGACCTCCTGCATTAAGTCAGCAGTAAACGCAGTTCCTCGATCGGTTATTAAGACGGAAGGGGCCCCGTGACGTAGCACGATTTCATGCACAAAAACATCGCGACTTCTGTAGCGGTTCCGCGGGGCACAGCTTTGGTTTCTGCGTACCGCGTTAGGTAGTCCGTTGCGACGACTATCCATTTGTTTCCTACAGGATGACGTAGGGAACGGACCAAGAAGATCCATTTCCACCTGTTGAAACGGTGCTGGAGGAGGTTCTAGGGGTTGTAGAAGACCAGCAGGTTCAAATGTAGAACCTTGCGCCGTTGGCAATCATGGCAGCTTCTCACGTAGCGCTGAACGGACGAGAACAGTTGTGGCCAGTAATACTTCTGGCGTATGCGCGCTAACGTCCTGGTGAAGCCTAAGTGTCTTGCACACGGGTAGTCATGACACGCCTGCAGTACAATTCTTCGCGCAGTGAAACTGGGACGACAAGAAGGAACTTTTCTTGACTGTTTTCGAAGTTCTTTTTGTAGAGCACGTCGTTCCGGAGGCAGTAAGAAGTCAAACCTCGTGACATCGGTCGTGGAACAACAACGTCGGCTCCCTGAAGGTATCTGATGAGGGTAAGCAATGTACTATCTGCACGTTGGAGGTCAGCCATCTCGACAGTGTCTACTACACCAAGAAACGGGAAATCTTGTTCTAAGTGACTGGGCTTGCAAGGTATCGGCGCACGTGAGAGGCAGTCAGCGTCGCCGTGCTTCTGTCCGGATCGATATACCACTGTGACGTCGTACTCCTGAAGGCGGAGGCTCCAACGAGCGAGGCGGCCTGAAGGGTCCCTAAGACTCGCAAGCCAACACAGTGAGTGGTGGTCACTTACTGCGAGAAAAGGGCGACCGTAAAGGTAGGGTCGGAACTTGCCGATGGCCCAAACGACAGCTAGACACTCCTTTTCAGTCATCCAATAGGTGACCTCCGCCTTTGTGAGACTGCGGCTCGCGTAGGCTGGTACTCGTTCGGCGCCGTCTTGCCACTGAACGAGTATAGCACCGAGCCCCACGTTGCTGGCGTCTGTGTGGATTTCTGTGTCAGCCTTGTCGTCGAAATGCGTGAGCACGGGGGCTGTTTGCAGCCGCTTCCGCAATTCTGTAAAGGCTTCCTGTTGTTCTTCCGTCCACTCGAAGGGTACATCCTGGCGTGTTAGTCAAGTTAATGGTTCGGAGATCCTTGAAAATCCTTCGACAAAACGACGGTAGTAAGCGCAGAGACCGAGGAATCGCTGAACTGCTTTCTTGTCTGTTGGACGCGGGAATTCAGCGACGGCGACTAGCTTCTCGGAGTCTGGCCGAACACCGCGGGGGCTGACTACGTGTCCGAGAAACTTTAGCTCCTGAAAGCCAAAATGACATTTCTCAGGCTTGATAGTCAGATTTGCTTTGCTGATTGCGAGGAGTACATTCCTGAGTCGTTCTAGATGTTCATCAAACGTTCTTGAAAACATCACAACGTCGTCTAAATAGACTAAGCACGTCTGTCATTTCAGTCCAGAGAGAACAGTGTCCATCATCCGCTGAAATGTGGCAGGTGCGGAACACAGGCCGAATGGGAGGACTTTAAATTCATATAATCCATCAGGAGTCACAAGTGCCGTTTTTTCGCGGTCACGCTCATCTACTTCGATCTGCCAGTACCCAGACTTAAGATCCAACGAGGTGAAAAATTGGGCGTGGCGTAGATGGTCCAGAGCGTCATCGATCCGTGGCAGAGGATAAACTGTCGCGTTTGGTGACACTATTGAGCCGTCTGTAGTCTACGCAGAAGCGTAGTGTGTTGTCCTTCTTTTTAACTAAAACGACGGGTGACGCCCATGGACTTATGGACGGCTGAATCACGTCATCATCTAACATTTCTTGAACCTGGCGCTTTATCACCTCCCTTTCCGTAGGCGCAACGCGGTAAGGATGCTGACGAACGGGGCGTGCTGAGTCGTCCGTAGGAATGCGATACTTCGTAACGGAGGTGCGCCGTACTTTAGACTCGGTAGAGAAACAGCCAGAGAAGTCATTGATAAGGTCCTGTAGCTGCTGTTTCTTTTGTTCCGATAAGCCCGGGTTAATTTGAATGCGATCGCTAAGGTTGGCCTCTTTCGATGAATTAGGGGAAGCAGTTTCTAGCGAGGCGACATCAGTGAAGGCAGCAATTTCATGGAGGAAGGCGACAGCTGTGCCTTGCGGTAAGTGCTGATATTCGTTGCTGAAGTTTGTCGGCAGGACTAATGAGCGTCTGTGCTGAAGCTGAACGAGTCCCCGTGCAATGCAGATGTTCTCCTCAAGCGTTAACGGAATGTTTGCCTCGGCGATGCCCTCATAGCCGTCGAATGCGTCGCACGTTACCAGGGTCAGCAGGCTGCTTCTTGGCAGTACCGTTATGCTGTCTTCGACGATGCGCAAGGCGTTTTCGGTTTGATTCTCGTCACCAGCGTCACTTGCTATGGCTTTTGCTGTAGAGAACGTCACGCTTGATTTTTACAGGTTAATTATGGCTCCAATCGCCTGTAGAAAGTCCATGCCGAGTATCAAGTCCCTCGAGCAGCTGAGCAGAATAATGAAGTCCCCGACGTACGTAAATCCACGAATATTTACCCGAGCGGTGCATCTGCCCACGGCAATTAGTAGATGCCCTCCAGTAGTACGGACCTGCGACCCAGTCCACTGTGTAAAAACTTTCTTTAGCTTTGACGCAAGCTCTCTGCTCATAATCGAGCTGTCCGTACCAGTGTCAATTAATGCCGTGACTTCTTCGTCGTCTATGGCAGCCAGTATGTCCGGAGTGACCACTTGCCTTCGGGCACCTGTGTGTGACTGAACGTCGGTGCGTTGTCGTCGTTGCCGTCGTGATGGGGGATATTCAATGCGCTCGGCGTCAGCGGCCTCACCTCCGGAGGTCGCTGGACTCAGTTTTCCGGGTTTGCAGGGCTCGGTGAACGACGTCTACGAGCGTCTCGATGAAATGAGGGACTTGGCGATCAGTATCGAGCAGGCGATGCAGAACGGGGCTCGTGCCTTCGTTGCTCGAATGAAGTGTCACGACTGGCGATGAAGTTCTCTATCTCCATCGGGCGCTGACCAGGTCGTGGGCGAGGTGCACCTGGAGGGAACCCGCGGAGGCCCACGCGTCGATAGGGGCACATTCTGTAGACGTGGCCAGCCTCTCCGCAATGAAAACATAGAGGCCTGAGGTCAGGAGCCCGCCAGACGTCGCTTTTCCTGGGCCTCGACTCCTCGATGGACGGTGGACTGCGACGCCTGAACACTACTTCTGTTTGTTCAGAGGGGCGCATGACGTTTGAGGGGCCGTACAGCGACGGTCGTCGTACGGCGTCCGCATAAGTCATTCTGACTGGCTCCCGTTGTTGTGGTATCTCGTCGCGTTCAGGAGCTTGGACGGTTTGCCTAATCTCGTCGCGCACTATCTCCGCCACAGAAATTCTGGCTGTCGGCGCGTCGGTTACCTGCATTTTGTGGAGCTCTTCTCTTACCACAGCCCTGATCAATTCGCGTAGGTCGTCGAGGTGGCTTTCCGAAGTCATGCAGGAGGGGCTGTGCGAAAGTTCCATCACGTTACGGTTGTATTGTCTGGCACGCAGTCGAAGGGCCCTTTCTATTGCTGTCGCTTCAGCAAGGAAGTCCGCAACTGTTGTGGGAGGATTCCGAATAAGTCCAGCAAAGATCTCTTGCTTCACACCGCGCATCAAATGTCGGACCTTCTTGTCTTTGGCCATTGAGGCATCCGCACGCCTGAAGAGCCGAGCCATGTCTTCAGTATACGTGGTCACGCTCTCGTTAGGGGCTTGGAATCTTGCCTGTATTGCCAGCTCCGCTCGCTCCTTCCTGTCCATGTTGGAATATGTGGCGATCAGCTGCTGTCGAAATTCGATCCCCGCAGTCAATGTCGCTTCATGGTTTTGTAACCATGTCCTGGCGGAGTCTTGGAGAGCGAAGTACACGTTGCGCAACTTGCGCTTTTCGTTCCATCCGTTGCATTCGTCGACCCGCTCGAAATGGTCTAGCCAATCTTCCACGTCTTCAGTAGCATCTCCGTGGAATGCAATCGGCATCTGCGGCTGGTTGAAGATGAACTGCGCCGGCGGAACAGCCGCAGCAGGAGACTGTGGGCTCAGGTTCATCGTCCGGATACGATTGGGCAATAGACCATGCTCAGGATGGAGCCCTTGAAGACGGCGGCTGGTGCGTGCGTGCACAGGAGTAATCTCTCCCGGGCTACTCACTGGGGATGAGTCAGGGGTGCGCTGCGTCTCCGGCAATGGTATCATATACCCAGCACCTCCACCAGTAAAATGTCATGAAGATAATTAATCTGGGCTCGCGGAAAGAGAACAGCCTTCTTTAATGATGGCCGACACTCAAGAGAACGCGCGCACACCTGCGCCCTTCGTCGTCTTCTCTCTGGCGATCTTGTGCCTGTAGTGGGCAGCTGACTTCTGACGATCGGTGCCTGTAGTGGTCAGCTTACTTCGCGTCAATATTAACAGCGAAGCTGTAAAATTCTGGGTTTATACGTGCCAAAACTACGATCTAATGATCATTTCTTTTTCGGAAAATTGTAAAAACTGACATATAACGTTATTGAGATGCTTCTCGTCCCATTAACAGCTAATCTGTTAATGTGACTAGAAGCACTCGATAACATTATTGGCAGTTCTTACGATTTTCCCCCCAAAAATGAGTCGCTCACTCTTATGTCTCTTTCATGGAATCTTCTTTACGAATCCCGAGCTGAAACGCACATTGTTCTTGCCACCTTGTTACCTTTCATCCCGCGTCGACCATAACTACAATGTTCAAGTTCCGTTCTGCCAGACCAACACGTAATTCCACTCCTACGTGCCGAATGCATCTTCCGAATGGAATCACCTCCCCGCCTCCATCGCCAGCTAACCTCAGCATGCATCATTGAAGACTGAAATTTTGAACTTGTAACCCCACTCTTCTCTGTAACGCCGCAATCGCATTGAGAGCATTTAAATAAATAAATAAATAAATAAATAAATAAATAAATAAATAAATAAATAAATAAATAAATAAATAAATAAATAAATAAATAAATAAATAAATAAATAAATAAATAAATAAATAAATAAATAAATAAATAAAAGCTGTAGAATGCTGGGCTTATACGTGCGGAAATCACGATCTGATGATGAGGCACGCCGTAGTGGGAGACTCAGATTAATGTTGTTAACCCCGTGGGGTTTCTTAAAGCGTACACAATGCATGATACACAAGCTTTTCTTTTTTCGTACCATCCCCATCGAAATACGGTCGACCTCGTGCTTAGGAGGGTAACAACATAACCACTGACGCGGCCGCTGGATCAAAAAAAAAAAAAAAAAGGCCGCTGGATTAAAACAAACAAAAAAAAAGGGTGCGGCCTGCCGCGTCGGGCGCGCTGCTATGAGAGTGAAAGGTGTTGGCCGTAGTTGCATTGTCAGCCGCTTGGCTTTTTTTTTTTTTTTTTTATCCAGCGGCCGTGCCACTGAGCTACTGCGATGGCTCCATGCTCTGCCTAACGCGTTTACAGCAGTACGGATATGACATTTCGTAATGTTAATTTTCTTGTGTTAAATGAGGGTCCTGGAAATCAAAACAGTTGAAAAAATCCTGGCAAGCCTCAGAGTGCGCTAAACGTTTTACTATATTAGCTTCAGTACAAACCAGTTTCGCATTATTTTCTGATGTGTGAGTGACATGGATTCATCATGACGCCATGATGAAAAGGTGGTCACGGTGGTGCTAAACAACAAGCTTTAGGGTGTGTTCCAAATCTGGCCAGCATTTGAGACTGTCTACGAGACAGTTCAGAGAAAGCCAAGACAGCTTCGAGGCCGCGTAATGGAACGCGTTTCGAACCATCTCGATGACGTATGAAAGACGCGTCTGGGACGAGACGCCACCTCGCGGCGACAAGAAACAGTTGAGAAAAGCACGCACTATTTCTGTATTTGAAGTCCTTGCGCCTGCGAACCTATGATATACACGATGTGACTTACATTAAGGGCGGAGGAATGCACGTATACGGTTTCTTGTGCGCAGACGACTTTCCTGTCGGCTTTCCAAGCATCCTGCTCAGCCACCATCTTGTTTGGACAGAAAAGTAGCCTGCATCGTTTCTGACTTCGATGCTGTCTTCGCGAACCTGTCTACTTTGAAGCCTTCGTGAGAATTTTAACGAGACTTAAGATGGCCGCTGTCCACTTAGCCGTCTACCGTACTTTGCCGTTTTAGGCGAGTATTGGAACACAGCGATTGGCCTCGAGAATCAAAGTTACTGGCAGAACGAAAGATCACTCAATGCAGAGAGAGACCACGTAGCTTAATGTCCCCATAGGCCCGTAGTCGTAGCTAAATTGTCCCATTTAGACAGGACGAATGAGGACAGTTTCAGCCCCCACCCTTGTCAATCACTATACAAGATAACAGCCAGCAGCTAGAAAGTGGGGCAGGGCAAAGCAGACAATAAAATTAAACAGTAATTAATCTGAGATTTGTTCATTGAATTAACATTGCACAAGCTTCGTAGCTTGCAAAAGAACGGCTGGTACCTGACCCATTTTCATTTTCGTCTTTTCTCATGCATTTCGTATGCAGGTGCTGCTCCTCGTTTCTACTTGTCTCTCTGTCACCAAAGGCAGTTTTGCACTGGAGAATGTCAAGCGGAGTGAGTGTGTAACTCTTTTCGCTCTCCGGGAAGCAGCGTCCGACTACGCTATGGCGCTGTCACTGGTAAGTGGTAGTGTGCGCACTGTGCGAGTGCGTTTGTGCGTGGGTGTGCGTGTTTTGTTATTGTAAGTGCGTAGGTTTCTTGGATATAGGGAGACAAGCTCATTTTTCCTCATTGCTTTGCAATAGGAGATATGCAAAATGTCAAGCGCCATCTATCGATTTGCAGCAAGACGCCGTCCGCCACGCTCTAAACATTTTAACACCCATAAAGGTGTAAATGATTTGTCCCATGGGTGACAATTTTGTGCGTTTAGCAGCAACCTCCTCTCGCCCCCTAAATGAAGGGTGTTAGGACGGAAAACAGCTTTCCATATGTGCGTAACACGGACAACACCCTCCTAAATGGGTGTTCCACCTTTGAGTTCACTACACTTATCCAGCTAATAAATGACCATGCCTAGGCGATGTCTGTGTTGCCTATCCTATGGCTATGTACTATCCCCTTCAGCATGAGCTGGAACGCGCCAGGCATGGCCGAATGGCTCTACTGGTCTCACAGGTGCCACTAACGTGTGATGCTTTCGATAAAAAAAGTGGAGAATGTTTCGTCATTCCGGCAATGTGCATACCTCAGTGCTTCTCGTAGTCTTTCTTTGCGGATCCATATATTTCACGGCCGCCGACCCGCTATCGGCAGTGGTGCGGCAGTACCGCTGCAGTAGCGCCCGCCATCCTTGAGGTATCCCGCAAAAATAAAATGATGTGTACCGGTCCCATGCCGGCCATTTGCCATCAGGTACGTGCCCTTGGCAAGTGCTGATGTTCCGTAATGGCCGAGCACCTGGCCGGTAGAGCACTTTCACTTATTTTACTGGTGGGTACTCGGCGACAGCTCTCGTCTGCCTCTCGCAGCGTATGCGCTATTCGCCGTGGGAAGGAGTGGTTACTGTGAAGTGAGGCATCCCTGTGCAACATCATAATGTTTCCCCGGAATGTCCTTGTTTTCCCGTGAGAGGCGCCTTTGGACAGCGGATGGGCCGGGAGCTTCTTTCAGCAAGTTGGTTTGTTCATGGCTAGGAGCGTATATGACCCTTCATAGACGAGGCTGTCGGTTACGTTGCTTTCAGGTAAGGCGCAGCTGTTGCTGAGTATCATTAATTATTGGCTAGAAAATGGTTTTAACCAACTTCATTGCCATATCGGTCCGAGCACCGCCAATACCTTGGTTGAGATGAAAAGTGATGTGAGCTGAGCGGTTCATTTGTTCCAACTATAGTCTAACATTTCAAGTGTGGGAGACTTGAAAACCTAAACGTTACCCAATTAATGCCCCTGAACTGCAGCCTTATGTTCATGAAAAATGATTGGGTAGAAGTTCGATGCGTTTCATTTCGGTTCGTTCTGCACACAACGCGGCAGAACGCTTTTTCAGCCTGTCATATTTGAGACAGCCAGGCAGCACCTGACGAATCACGAGGCCTATCGCAGTTTTTTTTTTAGCAATTTGTTGCGCCACCATACATGTGATCCACAGCAAAGCACCAATGACATTTAGTGCAAACACAATATCCTTATTATCATCCAGCGCCCACGCCAAGGGAATGAAAGCAAAATGCCCTTTAGTCACGAATAATGATGCACTGTGAATATGTGGGTCAAATTTCCATAATTTTATTCCAAGCTGCCTCAGAGCTCCTTGAAAGAAAGTGAAGATGGTAGAATGCATTTTCTAGTGACCATTTGTATTTACAAAGTAAAGAAATGTTACTTTATAGCGCCGTCAGTCATGTCGCTTTTTTCATAAAATGTTTTAATCATCTGCTCAAAACACATGCACAATATTTTTATGGGCTGCAGTCATTAGGATGTAGAAAAAACTGTATTTACTATTGCTAAAGAACACGACGAGTACAGGAAGCCGTCGGAAATTTCGGTGCCTATTGCCACGAGTGTTCTACATGTTCATTCTATAATACTCATGATCAAATCGGGCGCTGATTTTCGGACTTGTAGTATGTAGAAGACGACATGGACGACGTTGGTTGTTGCGGCCGTTTCAGTAAAGGTGCCGTTCGCTGCCAGTGGACTTCTCACACATTTTCTCTCGCGACAAACTGGTGGAGATGCGAAAGGTTGCATTACATGCCGGATCTCGTTACGCACCACATCTGTAATTGCCGTCACATTTGGTTGGGATCCCGCTGCTTGCAACTTTTGGAGCTCTTCCCTCACCACACGCGTCCCCACTACCCTCAGTTCTTCCCTCACCACTGGCAGCGAACAGCACCTTCACTGAAGCGGGCACAACAATCAACGTCGTTCACCTCGTCTTCTACATACTACCAATCCGAAAATGAGCGTTCGATCTGATGGTGATGATTATGCAGTGAACATGTAAAACACGCGTGGCACTAAAATAAAGTGCTCTATTGTAGTAGTACCCCGCAGTCTCAAGGCAGCTGGAGTCAGAACGGATAGGGAGAATGATCAGTAGACGCGCAGCTCGACGTACTTGGTCTTTTTGTTTCTTGCCACTACTTTACAAAATTGTCAAAAACACAAATAGCGCGCATCAATCTGTACACAATGATTTTGGGGCGAAATTGAAAATTATTAATCATGAAACGAACCCTTCGGGCTTTTTTCCTTTTCCAACTAGCTTAATATGTTCAACGTGTCAATAGTTTGCCATTGTGGAGGTCGCTTTGTGCGGTGTTACTACAGCATTTTAAAAACGTTCACCTGTAAGTATGAGCTTGTTTGTTTCCTTTGTATTTTTCGTGTTTCTTGCGCAGTTAGCAATCATTAAGTACGGACCAAGTTGTCGAGCTGTCAGCTCTGTTAATCCTTATGTCACTGTTTTGGCTGCTTGATTCACATGGCAGGTTCTTCTCGCGTCGATTGTGTGGAAGCGACAGCGGCGATGTCTCCCACCATCCGCATTTGCAGTGGCGTTGTTGGGGCTGCTGTCCACGGGTTGTGTGCTGGACGCCTTCATAGAGTTCACCACTGCTGCCCATCTGCAGGTCAGTGCTCCAGTTTCTTAGCGTGAAAGAAGTATTTCTTCATCGCGCTCACTCCTCCATCCCAATAGTTGCTTTGTTCATGACCACAAATTTTATTACCGCCATCAAACCTTTACTTTGTACAAGCCTTGGCAATTCGTACGCGCTACAAAACTGTCCACACCAAAAACAAAGCTTTCTAATCCCAAAACTGCGCTGCGACATTTTTTTTCAAGGAAGTGCTTTTCATTTCGCTGTTTTCAACATTGCACATGCGGCGATGAGATGTGGTGCATCATTAACACATGGCCTTGGTGTTGTTGATGTTTTCGCTTTTGGTCACATCTCGAAGGGATGAACATATAATGTCTGATGCAAAGCGCCTGGACATTCTGTTTATGTTCGTGTTCGTCTTTCGTGGCTATCAATGCAATACATATACACTCTATTGAATGTCCCAGCAAATCTCAGCGAAGCTTTTGAAAGAAAAAAAATTATTTAAAAACATGGTGCAAGATATTACTACCAACTTAACATCGCAACTCTTATAATCCTATTCTGCTCCTTGGGTTTCTAGTAATTTTGTTCTTTAAATAGCTTGGCTAAGGTCAGCTGAGACATACGGTACAAGAAAATAGAGATGGGCAAAGCGGCTCACTTCAGTGAGCGGCTTGGAACGGTTAAGCTCACTGAAATGAACCGGTTCACTTGAACGGCTCACCGGTTCACTTAAACGTGTAACCTGTGTTATGCATATTCTATAGTTATGTGGCTTTGAAAAAAAAACGATATATGCATAATTTAATAACCGTGTTATTGGATATTTTCGCTATGTTTATAGAATATTTTTACATATATTAAAAGCGTGAATATTTAGTTGTAATGAAGCTTTCTTTTCTGATATTAGGGATAAAATGCTTATGATACTGTGACAGGCAGAATGCGACGTACTTTTTTCAGAAAAAAAATATGTGACTTCATCGTCATTACAGAAGCTTGTCCGTTTTTGTGGTACTTTAAAATCAACTTTTGTCAAACTAAGAACACAAAATGATTCTACACTATGTTTCAACTTTATTCATTTATTCACGTATGTACGTTCACTATAATATGAGTAAGATGTAACGCCATGCAAAATGAATGTAGAAATCATTTCTTGAAGTACAATACAAAAATCATACGAAAGATCCACAAAACTGCCGCTGTACGTTTAGTTTTTTTTTTTTTTCTCTCTTGAGTGCGCACGCGATACTGGCGATCATGCCATCATACACCAGGACAAAAAAAAAAGAAAAAAAAGAAATGAAGTTCTATTACAACACAACAGATCATTGGCCTCGTTTTATTGACGTGCTAATGATACACGCTCAGAAAATGCACTGAAGTGGATGTCATGGGCGACATTTTCATGACTACATTAATTAACACAAATGAACACCAGGGCGTAAACTGTACGTTCACCTCTTGTCGTTAAAGGGCCTCGAAACCACCCAGAGGTCGAAATTTAGTTGTGGTATTGCAGTTGTGCACGAGTATACAACGAACAGGTAGCCGCCAGAATTTTTCGAAATGGTGCCGTATATAGAGCGGAGTTACACGCGTTTGATGATCGAAAAACGGCCCTCGCTCGTTTCGCTCTTTCCTTCGCTACTCTCCTCATCGGCTGGTCTCCCCTCCTCGCCGAGTGCTTCTCGAAAGGTCACGTGACATACGTCATCGCCAACGCGCTTCTCAAAACACTGCATACTTCAGGTCACGTCCACGCTAGCGGCACATATACCGACGGCGAAATGTCCGCCAGTGCCGTAGAACGTCTGCCACGCGAGAGGTGTCCAAAGTAGACGGCAGTTCAGCCGGCGCCCCGCCCGCTTCACCATCAATGGCCCAATCGACGACCGCGAACCTCCGCACCTCCGGCACCGGCACCGAAAAAATCAGCTGCAGCCGGGAGACGACGGGCTCGGCTGTGCTCGCATCGCAGCCGACGGCGCCGCTAATATCAGCGTATTTTTCTTCTTTGTGTAGAAGTATTACGAAGAGCGATAACAACGATAAAAAAAAATATTGCGTCTTGTGAGCGTCGGTATTTCATTTCAAAGCGCCGTCCGTTTTAGCTTTGAAGGGAACCAGAAAAGGCCTAGCGACGATATCGGCGCCGTCGAGCGATCAGCGGCGGTCAATCTGCCGCACAAATGACTCCCGGTCTCATCCTCTCTACGTACGGCAAGGAAATCTCGCCGTTCGCGAGCAAGAACCGCTGTCGAATGGCGGCCCGCGAATGGCAAACGGCGTGCGATGAGTTACCGTGCCGGTAACGTGGACTAAGCGCTTCTCGGCTACCCGCTGTTGCTGCGGTGCCAGCCCGTGTTATGCGAAGCGTACCGCTATAGACCCTGTGTTGCGCGCACGTCTGGAAAGGCCAACACTGTCGCACTCTGTTCGCGCAGCTAATCAGACCGCTAAGCATGACTGTGTTGGAACGCGAGCGATTTGGCACTTGCGTTGCGGGCTGCAATTACCGATTCGCAAGGGCGCACACACGAGCAACACGAGGAAGAGCGGAAAGCGTGCGTACCTGCTAGCAGACTAACCGGAAGTCCTAGGTTCTTGTTCAACCAATGGGCATCGTTTGACATCGCCAGATTCCCCCTGCTGACATCGTGACGACCCCTGGGGATACCGGAACGGCGAGGGGAGGAGAACGGCATCTTTTCTTTTCTTTTTTTTTTTTTGTGGCACTCCCGCGGCCCTTAGCGCTGCGGCGTTTGGCATCGTTGATCGTGACGGTATTCTGAACTCGATGCGCGTTTACTTGAAATGTTCAAAAAATATCTGAGGTGGTTCAGGGGCCCTTTAAAGACACGGAAGACCATCTTCGAAGTGTTATTGGACCAGCATACGATGTGCGATCGGTGAGAGCCATGCGACATCGTTCGAACAGCAGCAGGCAACGAACGGTACCATTCTTTGCCAATTAAGACTTCTTTACTTCTCCCCTCGGTGGCATCGGGTGCCACACCATAAGACGCACAAAAGCCAAGGGGACTGCTGCGCACACCACACACTGCGAGCGAGTACCAGTAGCGCGAGTCGGCCCACACCGGCCACCATTCGTCGGTCAGAAATCGAAAAACATCGAAACCCAGCAGAAGACCCAGCTCTGACGGAACGGTTCGGCACGGCTCATTCAAGGAGAGAGAACAGGCTTCCTCACTCCGAAAGAACCGCCGCTCATTTACTGAACCACGGCTCCCTCGGTCTTCAAAAGAGCGGCCCGCTCCTGAGCGCTCAGGAGCGAGCCGGGTCTTTTGAAGAGCGAGGGAGCCGTGGCGAAAAGAGCGGCTGGCTCCTGAACGCTCAGGAGCGAGCCGGACCTTTTGAAGAGCGAGGGAGCCGTGGCGAAAAGAGCCGCTGGCTCCTGAGCGCTCAGGGGCGAGCCGGATCTTTTGAAGAGCGAGGGAGCCGTGACGAAAAGAGCTGCTGGCTCCTGAGCGCTCAGGAGCGAGCCGGATCTTTTGAGCCGCTCTTTTGAAGAGCGATGGAGCCGTGGTTCGTGAGCGGCAGTTCTTTCGTTCTTCAGCTGAAGGCGAGGGGGTGAAGGCGACTCTTGCGAGGAAGGCCGGGAGGGCAGTTGCTTTCTCATACCGCTAATAGATGGCGCGGAAGTCGCACCCAGCAGAAGACCCGGCTCTGACGGAACGCATCGGCACGGCTCTCTGAACGCGAGAGAACCGGCTCCTTTGCTCCAAAAGAACCGCCGCTCATTTTTACTGAAAGACCGCTCACTCGCTCTTTAAAAAGAGCCGCTCACAAGATCCGGCTCGCTCCTGAGCGACCCATCTCTACCCAGCACCTTGGCGCTGGTGGGTAGAGGAGAAGGAAAATGGAGGAGGAGTACGGGGAAGGAGGTAGCGGCGAGGAGAAATAGGTTACCCCAGAGAGTCATTTACTAAAAATTTAAAATATTTTTCAAGGTAAAACAAATACTACACAGGACAGGATTACTAGCTCACGTGGGAAAATCGCCTCTGCCTCTGCTTAAATGCCCGAGCCGGCAAATGGCACGTATACAGAAGTAGCACACACGGGGCTATAAATAATGCTATTTGTTATGTGACTTGCTGTTTTTTGTCTGAGCTGTTTGGCAAGACACCAAGAGCTGCACGGTCAGCAGAGTCCGGGAGCATTGACGTCCAAAGCTTCGATTTGAAGCCAATGGCAGTTGTGATTATTTCAACTGTATTATTTGCTTGTTTACTTGATTGTAAGAGCGAAAGAATGCGATCTGTTTTACACTTTTGTTCCAGGAGATTACAGTGTCCCCGAACGACCTGCTGGAAAAGTCAGTGATTGTTCTTTTCGTCACGGCAGCCGCGGTGACTGGGAACTTTCTACTATCAGAGGTGCAAGACCTGGTCATTAAGAGACCAAAACACTCACAGGTGTGTAATGAACCTGATATGTTGTGAAATACGTCGGGAAGACGTGTTGTCGTAATTGCTTTCTCAAGTAAGATACTGTGGTTCCACGAAGGACAGTGCAGCTTTTAGATGAGTTCTGTGTATCAGTTTAAATTTTCCTCGCAAACTACACGCCAGAACACCCAGAATCAATATTGTACCAGACGTTTTATTGTATAGTTACCCGACTATTTAAAATCGCCTTTGACATATTACTTAAAATATATATTATATTAAGTATTTATATTAAGTATATATATAAATATATTACTCGAAAATCGGACATAACTTGCGCAATAAACCAAAATGCAGCATTCCTAATTGACAAGGCTTTACCAGTTTCAAACTAAATATTTTAGGTCCCACATTGCTATTTACGAAGTCAAGTCAGTGAAGTGAGGCATATTCATTTGGATCAAATTTTGAAGATGGCACCATTTTTTATGTACGCGCCTTCCAAATTGCGGCTAACATGCACTATTGTTCTAGTATATTTGACAAAACGCCTTTCTGTGCAATAAACCACAAAAACACATAGAATGCCAATGCATTTCCTCGCACAATTTTAAGGCGCACTTCTTGAAACAGGCCTCATCATTTGAATGTGTTCCAAGTTGATGTGCCTCGCGAACTAAACAGCTGCAATTTATAAATTGCAACATTTCCCGTAACGGAAATGGTTGAAAAGTGAATACGCGACAGTTCTGTAATCTGTGAAATCTGCGTTTGGACTTTTTGTGCAAATTTCAGCCTCTTAGAAGAGTCCAGTTCGAGAAGGCATGTTGTCCGACATGCCGCAGGCGTTAGCTACAAATTCTGTTAGCTCTAAAACAAAACACCTTCTAAAATACCGTTTATAGTATTACGATACCATCTAGAGATGCTAAAGAGACGAGCCGCCGCGAGAAAGACGATGAAGTGTGTCTGGGCTTTTTGGCGCGAGCAAGGTGTCGGCCTGGTGGTTTTGGTTCCAGTGTAAATATATTGTAAATAGCTTCTTTCGTGTGTGTCTTTCCACACGTAACATTCTGGTGGAGGTGCGGGGTGGTGTTTTCGCGACCCTGGTGTTTTCTCTGGCCTGGAGGGACAGGACGTTGACGAATGGATCAAGCTATATGAATACGCCAGTGCTAGTAACGGGTGGGACCCAACGATTATGCTCGCCAACGCCATCTTTTACCTCGGCGGCACCCCACGCGTGTGGCACCAAACGCATGAAGATGAGTTAACCAGTTGGGACATTTTCAAAGAAAAGCTACGGGAACTGTTCGGCGACCCCATTGGGCGCAAGGTTGCCGCGAGAAAGGCTCTTGCGTCTCGTGTTCAGACATCTACGGAGCCCTACGTTTCCTACATCCTCGACGTTTTGGCTCTATGCCGCAAAACTGACGACACCATGTCTGAAGCAGATAAAGTGGCACATGTGCTAAAGGGCATCGCCGACGACGCTTTCCATTTGCTTGTTTTCGGCAACGTGTCGACTATCGACGCCATTATAAAAGAATGCCGTCGCCTTGAACAGGCTAAGAGCCGCCGTATCACACACCACATCACGCGGCTACCAAACACTGCTGCTACGTCGACATGTGAGGGCCGACTGCGTCAGACGACCACCTGTGACGACGTCACCCGTATTGTTCGCCGCGAGCTCGAGGCCACCAGTTCGCCAGCCTTCTCCGCGACGCCTCCCGATCCGCCTGCAACCACGATTGCCATGATTCAGGCCGTCGTCAGGCAGGAATTTGAGCACATGGGTTTGAACTCCGTGTGTTCAACGGCTCAACCCAGCGTTCATCAGTTCTCTAGCGGCCCTCCTCGTCCCCGGCCGTCCTTTTCTGCTCCATACCGCAACCCGTCCGAATGGCGTACCCCTGATGACAAGCCGATCTGCTTCCACTGCTGGGCATCGGCCACGTCGCTCGTCACTGCCGCAACCGATGGCCACCACCTACTCGGACGTACGCCGACGCTTATTCCCGTACCTTTCGACCTACTGTTCCCTATGCTACCCGCCACGAACCCGCTGCCGCTGACGCCCCATCTCCGAACCTTCGCTACAGCCGCTCGCCCTCACCTCGACGCCATCAGTCTCGTTCGCCCCAACCCCGCCGCTTTTCTTCGCCGCCCACCACCTCCCGGATCCAGCCGGAAAACTAACCACTGCAGCTTCTGGAGGTGAAGCTGCGTTGTCGACCCTGCCCTCAAATCCTCTGCTCACGTTGCCTACGAATCAAAACCTTCTTGACGTTGACGGCTATCCTGTCACTGCGCTGATCGATACAGGAGCCCATATTTCTATTATGAGTGCTGCCTTCCGACGACGACCCAGAAAGCTCCTCACCCCAGCGTCGGCACGTGTCGTCCGATGGCGGTACTGTCCGTATCGTCGGCATGTGTACGGCACGTGTCAGCATCGCCGGCCGCCACACTCCTGTCCTCTTCACCGTGCTTGCTCATTGCCCCCACGACCTAATTCTCGGTCTCGATTTTCTCTCTGCGCATTCTGCTCTTATTGACTGCTCTGCCACTACCCTTCGCCTTGAGTTGCCGCTTCTCGCAGAACCTCCTGATGTACCCCAGTGCCGCTTACGCCCCACCGGCTTTATTCACCTGCCACCAAAGTCATTAGCCTATATTGAACTGATGTCTTCCCCACCTGTTCCTGATGGCGAGTACCTCGTCACTCCTCTGCCCGACATTCCACTGCAGTATGACGTCACCGTGCCGCACAGTATTCTAACTATTACTGATAACTGCACTCGCATGCCTATCTTTAACTTTGGATTGGCAAAGCAAATTCTCCCGCAAGGTATTTGCCTTGCCAACGTTGATTGTCTCGCCGACCATCAAGTGGCAGCTTTATCAGCCGATGGTTCTTCCGAACATGGCGGGCCCCTCGCGCCAGCCTCGAGCGCCGATCCCAACATAAAGAAAATGGTTGCGGCAGACCTGTCCTCTACGCAGGCTAAAGACCTTTGCCAAGTGTTATCGTCGTACCGAGATATTTTCGACTTTGACGATCGCCCTTTAGGCCAGACACTCGCGGTCAAGCATCGGATTCCTACTGGCGATGCTACGCCTATTCACCGACGACCGTATCGAGTTTCCGCGTCGGAACGCCGAGTAATTCAAAATGAAGTAAACAAAATGTTAGACAAAGACATCATTGAGCCTTCTTCGAGTCCCTGGGCGTCACCTGTGGTGTTGGTTAAGAAGAAGGACGGCACGTGGCGCTTCTGTGTAGACTACCGTCATTTGAACAAAATTACTAAGAGGGACGTCTACCCGCTCCCACGTATCGACGACGCCCTTGACTGCCTTCATGGTTCCAGCTATTTCTCTTCTATTGATCTTCGCTCTGGATACTGGCAGATTGCTGTTGACGATATGGACAGAGAAAAAACCGCGTTCATAACACCTGATGGCCTATACCAATTTAAAGTAATGCCGTTTGGATTATGCAATGCCCCTGCCACATTTGAGCGTATGATGGACTCCTTGCTCCAGGGTTTTAAATGGTCCACGTGTCTTTGTTACCTCGACGACGTCATCGTCTTCTCGCCAACGTTCGACACTCACCTTGAGCGTCTAACAACCATACTTGATGTATTTAGAAAGGCGAAGCTGCAACTGAACTCGTCCAAATGTCGTTTTGGCCGCCGCCAAATTACGGTTCTGGGTCATCTCGTCGACGCTTCCGGAGTACAGCCTGATCCCGACAAAACTCGTGCTGTCCGAGACTTCCCGGTTCCGAAGACAGCCGCAGACGTTCGCAGTTTTGTTGGGCTATGCTCGTACTTTCGTCGTTTTGTTCAAGATATTGCGGCAATTGCTCGACCCCTCACTAATCTGTTGAAGAAAGGCGTACAATTTTCGTGGGGTACTTCAGAAGCCACCGCCTTCTCTCGTCTCGTCACTCTTCTCACCTCACCACCCATTCTCGCCCACTTCGACCCTGATGCACCTACAGAATTGCGTACAGATGCCAGCGGTCATGGCGTAGGTGCCGTCTTAGCCCAGCGTCAGCGTGGCCAGGATCGCGTTATTGCTTACGCAAGCCGCCTCCTATCACCATCGGAGCGCAACTATTCCATTACGGAAAGAGAATGCCTTGCTGTAGTCTGGGCAGTTGCGAAGTTCCGGCCTTACCTTTACGGTCGTCCTTTCTGCGTAGTCACTGACCATCATCATGCCCTCTGCTGGCTCTCATCGCTAAAAGATCCTACAGGCCGGCTTGGTCGATGGGCTTTGAGGCTACAAGAGTTCTCATATTCCGTGGTGTACAAGTCTGGCCGCCTGCACCAAGACGCTGACAGCTTGTCGCGTTACCCTGTTGACGACTCTGACTGCTCTAATATTGCCAGTGCTGCTGCTTGCGTTTTCTCAGTATCCAAGCTCCTTAATTTCGCCGACGAGCAACGTCGTGATGCCTACATCAGAGCACTCATCGACCGTTTTGAACACGCTCCGGCCGATGCTACTCTACGCCTCTTCGTCCTCCGGGACGGTACTCTATACCGTCGTAACCTTCATCCGGACGGCTCTGAGTTACTACTTGTAGTACCGAAACACCTCCGCTCAACCGTTCTAGAAGAGCTTCACGACGCTCCAATGGCAGGACACCTTGGCGTATCTCGAACCTATGACCGAGTACGTCGCCGTTTTTTCTGGCCGGGCCTTGCACGTTCCGTACGGCGTTACGTCGCCGCTTGTGAGCTTTGCCAACGACGCAAGAAGCCTTCCCAGCTCCCCGCTGGTTACCTGCAGCCGCTCGACATCCCTGCCGAACCCTTCCATCGTGTCGGCTTAGACCTTCTCGGCCCATTTCCGGAATCTACATCAGGCAACAAATGGGTTGCCGTCGCTGCGGACTACGCGACCCGCTACGCCATAACACGCGCTCTTCCTACCAGTTGCGCTACTGATGTTGCGGACTTCCTCCTACACGATATCATTTTGATGCATGGTGCTCCGCGTCAAATGCTCACCGATCGTGGCCGTACGTTTTTGTCCAAAGTCATTGACGACATCATGCGTGCCTGCTCAATACAGCACAAAATTACCACCTCCTACCACCCACAAACGAACGGCCTCACTGAACGTTTGAACCGCACCCTTACAGACATGCTATCCAAATACGTTTCAGCCGACCACCGTGACTGGGACCTGGCTCTACCTTACGTTACCTTTGCGTACAACTCTTCCCGTCTTGAAACTGCTGGATTTCCCCCGTTTTATCTCTTGTATGGCCGAGAACCGACGCTACCACTAGACACTGTGCTTCCGCCCACCACGGCTTCAACTAGCGATTATGCCCGTGATGCAATCGCCCGTGCTGACCATGCTCGTCAACTTGCGCGTGCTCGTTTGGAAGTGTCCCAAGACAAACAGAAGCAACGCTACGACCTCCGTCACCGTGATGTGCGTTTTGCGCCCGGCACCCTCGTTTTGCTTTGGTCACCATCGCGTAAAGTGGGCCTTTGTGAAAAACTGCTCTCCTGTTACACAGGCCCTTATCGCGTGCTCCGCCAAGTGACCGATGTCACATATGAAATCGTTCTAGCCACGCCCACTACGTCCTCCGCTGGGACAACCAGTGATATTGTCCACGTCGCCCGCCTCAAACCCTACACCTCTCCAAGCGCCTTGGATATTTAACAGCACCGTGACGGTGCTTTCGCCGCCGGGGGGGGGGGGGGGTAGTATTACGATACCATGTAGAGATGCTAAAGAGACGAGCCGCCGCGAGAAAGACGATGAAGTGTGTCTGGGCTTTTTGGCGCGAGCAAGGTGTCGGCCTGGCGGTTTTGGTTCCAGTGTAAATATATTGTAAATAGCTTCTTTCGTGTGTGTCTTTCCACACGTAACAATATTTTCCAGTCAACAACAAAGGTTCCCCGCAGGGGCGTCTGCGTCAGCAGGCGTTTGGTGTGTTGCCACACCACGTACCCGAGCACACGAGGGTTGGACCATCCCGCGTGTAGCCGTGCGCGGCTTAGCCGTGTCCGGGGAAAAGGGGATCCTGGGAGTTGAGCCGAAGCCGGGTGTTTGGACCTTTATGGCCCCTCGGCAGAGGCAACACACTCCTTTGGCCTCTGCTTCACGTAGACGGTACCCCCGGGCTGACCCACCAGGGGGAAATCGGTAGTCGCCTTTTCCTGTCCCTCTCTTCAATCTTCGTCTTTCTCTCTCACTCTCAATTTATCTTGTCTTCTTTTCTTTTCTATTTACTTCCAGCATTCCTTGCGGCGAGGGTTAACCTTGTGTGTTATAACCACCCTTGGTTATACGTATTTGGTTATAGCGGGTACGTACAGCTGACGTTTGTGGGACTTGTGTTTGCAGGTCCTACATCGTCCCCTTGTTGGGCTCCATGGTGGGTGGCTGGCGTTCCTGCCGAAAAATTATTACTTTTGATGGCTTTTTCTTTCCCCGCATTACCCGATCGCCCCCTTAAGCGGGGGCGCACCGAAGACGTATCAAATTTTTTGGCCGGCAAACTGAAAATTTCCCTCTATTCCACGTAATCCATTGTGAAAAACCCGAAAAGGCGGTGAGAACGATCTCACCTTTTCTGGTTTCAAAATGCCTGACAGAGACAATAGGGGCCGGCTACAAAGCTACGAAATTGGCTAGCGGCGACCTTCTTCTTGAACTCCGAGATATCAAACAACATGAGAAACTGCAGACCCTCGTATCAATTGGAGACTTTCCTGTCACTGTGACCCCACACCGCACTATGAACACCAGTCGTGGTGTTGTTTCGGATGATGATTTGATGGAGCTAAGTGAGACAGAACTATTAGAGGGATGGAGTGACCAAAATGTCATCAATGTCAGAAGAATCAAGATGAGGCGTGACGGAAAAGAAATTCTGAGCAAGCATCTCATTCTAACCTTCGGCTCAAGTGTACTGCCCGAGACTATCGAGGCAGGCTACGTAAAGATCAGAGTCAGGCCGTATATCCCTAATCCCCTGCGATGTTTCAAATGCCAGAGGTTTGGCCATAGCTCCCAGAGCTGTCGAGGTCGAACTACTTGTGCCAAATGCAGTGCATCTGAACACACATCTGAGTCGTGCAATAATACTCCACATTATGTAAACTGTGAAGGAGAGCATGCAGCATACTCGTGGTCCTGCCCATCCCGGAAAAAAAGAAAAAGAAATTGTCACGATTAAAGTTAAACAAAATATTTCGTTTAAAGAGGCACGAAGGCAGGTGTCCTACCTACGAAAAACCAGCTTTGCCGATGTGACGCGTCAGGGGTCAGCGTCGCAGCGGCTTCCGGCTGCTGTCCGGCCCGCGCGTAGTGAGCCGGCAGTGAAGCCATCTGCGCCCTCGGCGGCTGCAGCTAGCACTGCTCCACCATCCCAGAAGGGGCCATCGACCTCCGGGCTGGTGGCCTCCAAAGTCTCGTCCCTCGAGACGAGGCCTTCACCGCGAACAAACCGCTCTGAAGAGCGGGTGTCCAGCGTGTCGCAAGAGCCGATGGACACATCTTCAAGCCAGACGGCGCAGCCAGCGTCTAAGGAGCGGCGAGAATCTCTCGACCGCTCCAAAAAAGAAAAAAACCCGCATCACAGGGCCCGACAAGGGCTCTGTAAGTTAAGTTAGTGTTATACACGAGACACACAGCACAAACATCGTCTGCAACATGGCCACACAGATACTACAGTGGAACGTCAGAGGACTATTTCGTAACCTCGATGACATCACAGAACTCATACATAAATTTAATCCGAAGGTGCTGTGTGTCCAAGAAACACACTTAAAACCTACACAGTCCTACTTTCTCAAGCAATATGCCATTTTCCGTAAAGATCGTGACAACGCTTCTGCCTTGTCTGGAGGTGTAGCCATAGTTGTAAATAAGTCTGTTGCTTGCCAACAGTTTGCCCTTCACACGCCTCTCGAGGCTGTATCTGTGCGAGCAATTTTATTCAACAAGCTTATAACGATCTGCTCCGATTACATACCACCCAACCATCACCTCAGTAAAACGGAATTTTACAGCCTCATCGACCACCTCCCAGAACCATACATTATCACTGGTGATTTGAATGCTCATCATACCCTTTGGGGAAACTCGCGATGCGACGCGAGAGGTCGACTCATTGAAAACTTCCTTGTTAACTCCGGTGCGTGCCTCTTCAATAAGAAGGAACCAACATATTACAATATCCATCATAGTTAATATTCATCAATAGACCTGTCAATTGGCTCTGCCTCACTTTTCCCTGATTTAGAAGGGATCATATAATTAACAACCCATTCGGAAGTGATCATTTCCCAGTAACCCTAAACTTAGTAACCGAACATGACTCTCTTCCCTATGTCCCTCACTGGAAACTGGCCTCAGCTGACTGGGAATGCTTTAGGAAATGCACGTACTTATCACGAGATTTTATAAATAATTTTACTATAGATCATGCCGTATCATATTTTACTGCTTTTATCATTGACGCCACTGAGAAGTTCATCCCTCAAACATGTGGCACTTCATTCAAAAGACGGGTCCCCTGGTGGAATAACGATTGTAGACAGGCACGAAGGAGACAAAATAAAGCTTGGGGCAAACTACGTGAATGTCCTGCAGCTGAAAACCTAATAGAATTTAAACATGTTAAATCCCAGGGAAGAAGGACGCGAAAACAGGCTAAGAGGGCAAGTTGGGAGAGGTTTCTCTCAGGTATCAACTCGTATACTCAAGAGGCAAAAGTATGGGACAGGCTAATGAGGCTAAAGGGAAAACAAATCCATCCGTTGCCGGTAGTGAACGACGAAGCGAACAGCTTGGAAGACCAAGCTGACGCTCTTGGCGAACACTTCGAGGGCGTGTCTAGTTCGAATAATTATTCCGAGGCATTCCTAAAGCACAAACAGATCGCAGAACGCAAGGCTATTGACCGCAAATGCAGACAGAACGAACCCTATAACATGATTTTTAACATCGCCGAATTGAGAGCCTCCTTGACTGCATGTCGGAGCTCTGCAGCTGGACCCGACAGGATCATGTACGATATGATTAAACACATCCACAGCGATACTCAAGTAACACTACTCGCACTTTTCAATGCTATATGGGCTGCCGGGTACCTACCTACTGCATGGAAAGAATCGCTTGTCGTTCCAATTTTGAAACAAGGTAAAGACCCCACATTAGTAACAAGTTACCGCCCAATAGCCCTCACAAGTTGTATTTGCAAACTTTTTGAAAAAATGATAAACCGTCGCCTTTTACACTTCCTTGAGTCAAACAAAATTCTTGATCCATATCAATGCGGCTTCAGAGAAGGACGGTCTACAACCGACCATCTCGTGCGCATCGAAGCAAACATTCGGGATGCCTTCATACATAAACAATATTTCTTATCCGTGTTTCTAGATATGGAAAAGGCGTATGATACAACCTGGCGTTACGGAATCTTGCGCGATTGGTCGGCAATTGGCATTCGCGGTAATATGTTGAACATTATTGAAAGCTACCTACACAACCGCACATTTCGGGTTAGAATAGGTAATGCACTGTCGCGTCCATTTGTACAGGAAACTGGTGTTCCCCAGGGAGGCGTGCTCAGTTGCAAACTCTTTATCGTCAAAATGAACACGCTTCGTGCTTCGTTGCCACCAGCTATTTTTTATTCTATCTACGTGGACGATATACAAATAGGCTTCAAGTCCTGTAACCTTGCAGTGTGCGAGAGACAGGTACAGCAGGGGTTGAACAAAGTGTCTAAGTGGGCAGACGAAAACGGGTTTAAAGTAAACCCCCACAAAAGCTGTTGTGTTCTTTTCACCAGGAAGAAAGGTCTCGTTGCAGATCCCACTATCACAATGTAAGGACAACAAATACCTATGAACAAAGAACACAAGTTTTTAGGCATCATACTTGATTCTAAGCTTACTTTCATCCACCACATAAAACATCTCAAGGCGAAATGCCTAAAAACAATTAACTTACTGAAAATTTTATCTCACACATCATGGGGCAGCGACAGGAAGTGTTTAATGTATCTTCACAAGAGCCTCATTCGGTCACGATTGGATTATGGTGCCGTGGTATATCACTCTGCTGCCCCGAGCGCACTAAAATTGCTAGATCCTGTCCACCATCTAGGTATCCGCCTGGCCACTGGCGCATTCAGAACAAGCCCCGTCGAAAGTTTATATGTAGAATCAAATGAGTGGTCACTCCATCTCCAGCGAAGATACATCAGCTTCACCTATTTTCTTAAAGTGCACTCCAATCGGGAACATCCTTGTTCTGTAACCGTAAATGATTTGAAGTGTGCAACGCTTTTCTGTAATCGACCCTCTATGAGGCTGCCTTTCTCACTGCGTGTAAGAGAACTTAGCGAGGAGATGGATGTCCCACTTCTAGAACATCGCCTTATGCCTCCTGCTAAGCTGTCACCGCCCTGGGAGTGGCAGGTGATAGATTGTGATTTATCCTTTGTAGAGGTCACAAAGTACGCTCCCGAGCTCGAAATTACAATGCATTTCCGCGAACTTCAATTGAAGTACTCGTGTCGGAGTTCTACACCGAACCATCAAAATCCCATGCTGGCGTATCTTACGCGGCTGTCGGCCCCTCTTTTTCTAAATCTGACGTATTGAACCCACTAACAAGCATCTTCACAGCAGAAGCCTACGCAGTACTTTCTGCAGTGAAACATATAGACAAACTGAAACTACAAAAGGCAATAATATTCACAGACTCGTTGAGTCTTGTAAAAGCACTAACATCTTTACAAAAGCATAAGAATCCTGTTTTTATTAAGCTTTACTCACTCTTGTGTAACATCTACCTATCTCATAGACATGTAACAATGTGCTGGGTTCCCGGCCATAGAGGAATCGAGGGTAATGTGCTTGCCGACGAAATCGCCAAATCAATGGCATCGCAAGGTATTGGTCTTCCCGCTGCTATCCCTGCTACAGATCTGAAGCCTTTCCTACGAAACAAACTGCGAAGCCACTGGCAACGCTTGTGGGACGCCGAAGCAAATAAGCTCCACTTGATTAAGCCACAGTTAGCGTTCTGGCCCTGTACAACTGTCACCTTTACTTGGGAGTGCGGAGAGTTGCGAGCATGCGCTACTCTCGATGGAGGAGAGACACGACCGGCGGCATGGCAAACGAGGATTTAATACGTACAGGAACGATGAACGCACGCAACACACAACACTGAAACTGAAACTCAAACTAACGGCACGCAAAACTAAAACTATGATTTAACAAAAATCTTCACTCGAACTTAAATAACAAGCTCATTAAATAGCAGCTACTGAAAAAAGGACTATCTCAGTTCCGGAGCCTAGCTCCGCCTTAGAAGTCTCTAGGTCAGTCCTAGCGCGGGTTCGTTAGAGTCCAGCCACCCTGCATCCGGCCTAGCTGCGTCGCAATCGGAAACGTGGGCTTACAGATCGTCGTCGCGAAGTTCTTGTCGAACTCGCGTCGGGCTCGTCCGCAGCATTGAGGGTGTCGTAGGTGTCGGCGCCTCGCGTTGTTTCTTTTGACGGTGGTGAGCTCGTCGGTATCTCGTCGGTGATGTGACCGTTAGCGATGGCGTTCGCCGTAGCTTAGGCCCACCTGCCTAGGCCTAGCGTCGGGATGCGTCGCAACTTCTTCAAGAGTGCCGACGTGGCGTCCCGAGGAGAATCAAACGTGCCGGTCTGCCGCAGAAGGGGGATCCTCTCTGGGGTGCCTGGTCCTGCCGTGAGAAGCTGCAGCTCGTCCAGGAGCCTCGCCCGAACTTGCCGAGGTCGACGGCCACACCTTGGACGGCCAGCGTCGCGGACTCAACCAGACCCCCAAGTCTCCCGTCGCCAGAACATAGCTGGAGATGCGACCTTCCTGACCCGGTGCCACGTTGAAACTCAACGGACAGCGCCGTTCATCCCTCGACTATGCCTCGGTTCGTGCGCCTCGCGCGCTCGCGCCGTTCGGAACACCGGGCATCGCGTGCTCCTCTTCTTTTTCGCGCCACCGGCGGCCTCTTACATGTGACAACAACTAAAACACGACGAACTGATGTCCTATTCTGTCGTCTCAGAATAGGACACACATATGGTACTCACAATTTTCTATTGAATGGTAATGATCCTCCTACCTGTGGTAGATGTGGAGAGAGGCTCACCGTCCTCCACGTCCTCTTGGAGTGTCGGGAAGCCGAAAGAGAAAGAAAGAAACATTTTTCGCTAGCATATCGCTATTGTGTCCCTCTCCATCCCGCTATGTTTCTCGGTAAAGAGCCGCTTTTTAACACCAACGCAGTCCTCGCATTCTTGAAAGATGTTGTGCTACATGTGATTAGCCCATTAAGTTCGTAGCGCATCCTCTCTCCAGAGGATGTTGCTTTGATAGTTTTTTATAGCACATGCTTTCAGGCCCTTGTGTTTCAAGGGTTCTGTTTAGGCACTTGTGCTTCTGGCTAATTCTTGCATCTGTAATATTTTGTAATTCATATCATTCTTTCGCAATGTATTGTTCATGTCTATAGTACACATCATTAGTCATTGTCATAATCTTATTACGTATAGATTTTACGCACTTTACACCGACTGTTTTTAGGCTCCTTTACAGCCATGCCACATCTAATGTTCGTATAATTGACAATTCATATACCACTAACAAGCCATGACCATCGTCTTGGCGCTCTTTGGCCATATCTGGCCCTTGCGCCAATAAACCACAATAATAATCATCATCATCAACAAAGGTTGATCACATGTTTGGTTGGATCACGTGTTATTAGCATCTTAAGTGGTGAAATAGGTTAACGACGTCGTTACATAGATTTTTCTGAACTGCTTATTCCACGAGATAAGACAGGCCTCTCTCACAGAGAGAAGAAAGGTGAAAGGAAATGTTCTTGTGCGCGAAGGAAAAAAAAACTAAATATAGGCATTAATCGCCGTCACGTCCAGTTGGCTCGCGCATGCTAGAGGTAGGAGGGCGGAAAGATAAGCAAAAGAGAGCCAGTGCGCCCACATAGGCAGCACAACTATCTGGCTACGTGATTACTTCGGCAAGGTATACCAGAATATGTGCTTTGGGAACGGCCTCTGGTGTAAGCGGATTGGATTGAGTGACATAGTACACTTATAAAGAGTGAATCCTTAGCGACCTCGATTACCAGTACTTACTTCTAATGTTAGCCTGCAATTCGCAAGTATAGTCACCCAACCGCACTGTAAAGCCCACCAGCTCAGGAAGGCGCACCTTTATCTGGAGTGAAAACTATGTTTAATGTTTGCTTTAGGCCTACTTCTCCACTATTCTAGCTACAATTTTTTTCACTATATAATGACTCCACAAACATCTGAACTGATCATGCCACTCTGGTCAGCCTAAAACCGCCAAGTAACTGCCTGAATGTTACCGAAAGGCCTATTGGCTACATTTCGCCCTTTAAGTGCATTTTGGCAAAGCATACACCAGTATCCGACTTTCATCATCTATATGCCGCAATCTTTTTATCGAGGATATATTTAAATCTTTACGGTCCGCTGTAATTTAACTACTGTCTTTAAATTTTCTATTGCAATACCATTAAAACTATGCTTTGAGAAATAGCTCTACAGCATAGAAACAGTATAAAGAGCACGGGATATCATGAACCTATTTTTCCTGATTGTGCAAAGTTCAGTTATGCGGGCGCAGGTATTAGGTGTATTGTTGTGACTGACCTCATTGCAAAACAAAAAGCATACTCTTCTTCTTTCATTTGATATGTGAATATAAATATAACAAAACGCACTGAAGAATAACTTGCAACATCGTATCAAAACCAGTCGTGAGAAACCAAATGTACATAATAAGAAACTAAGTTCGAATAGATGATGTATGGTATTTTTTTACAGTAAGCTTTTGCAAGAACTAAACTCCCACAAAAGAGAGAAGGGCCTGCTGTATCTGATTGCTGCTTATTCCCATGATGGGGATTCCGATTTAAAGAATGTATAAAGTTAAAGAATGTATAACTGTATATTCTATGCAGTATTGTAAAAACCAAATGTGGAGTATTTTGAGCTAAAAAACAGCGCCTGGCACTATTAACGTCACGGTTTTCATTTGCAGAAATCGATAGACCAAGACACGTTGTCAGTATTGGGGCGGCAAGTCTGCACAGTCGTGTTCAGGTGAGTACGAAGACATGGTATTTTTACCATATAACCTCAGCACACGTGGCACAGAACTTCTGTCACCTCACCTTATATACGTTGAAATGTTCTGCGCCAATTTCACCGGGCACCGCCTGCCGGTTTCTTAGGTGTCTCTCGTACGCACGACCGGGTCCGATGTCGGTTTTTCGGCCGGGCATGTACCGTTATGTGCTCTGCTACACCGCTGATTGTGAACGCTGCCAAAGCCACAAGCGCCCTTCAGTGCTGCATGCTGACCAGCTAGAATCTATCCATATCTCTGAGAAACTGTTTTTGTAATAATCGTCCTACCTTCAGAGGGATATCTGCGTCAAAAAGACCTTGCCCACATCCTTTTATGAATGCTGCAATAATCACAGCTCAATAAACACGCCCGGACAACGCGTTTCACCCATGCAATAGCTTTACAGCAAACAACACAACGAGTAAGGTATCCGAGCCATATGGCCAGTGTCACAAGGCCCCATATTTGGTCGTGGCCTACCGCTACGGCGAATTCTGCGTCCGGTTTCCGAGCCTCCGCATGAGAAATGGCCAGCTGTTCACACACCTGCGGTGCTCGTGAAACTCGTTTGGCTCTCGCGAGAGCAGCGGCAACGAACGCACACTACTGGAGTGCTATGCAGGAAAGGCCCCGGTTTGACGAAATTCGGGATCTCCGCGAGCTCTGGCGACACCCGGAGATGAATGAGAAATTGGTATCAGGACATATAAGGCAACCATGGGCCCGCCTCCAGTTTCATTGTCATATCTAGATTCACTGTTGGGTTATAATCGTTTGAGCGTGACTTCATGCGGGGTCAAAAAAGCAGGGGTCACGTGGTCAAACCGTCGGTGCCTTCTTTAATTTGATTACCGTTCCACCTAGTGCATTACCTGTGCATGTAGGTTATATCAAAATGTTTTCTTATGTATTTGATTACGTATTTTATGGTGTTCAATATGGGCACTGAATGTGCCTTACAATCATTTCAAATTTAATCAATCTTGCGTTGTGCCGCTACGGATCACCGGATAGAGAGAGAATATTCCATAGAGGAGACACGCCATGACGCGCGTCAGAAAGACGTGGGAAGGGGCTTGCGCTGAGCGTTTAGATAGATAGCCGGACATTCATGGTGTTGCCATATTACTATATTTCATTGATAACAATAAGCGGAGCGGGTGCGTAAGATTGCCTATTCTTTTGTGTTTGAAACGAGGAAGCGGCGTGTGCAGGGTGCGCTCATGTGGACTTGCGTGGGCTTATCTCGACATTTTATTTTCTGCCGTTTTCTGGCGTTCTGCTTTCTTTTTGTTCACGGACTACCGTCGAGTAAACTCAGGCGAACTAGAAACTCGGACCATCCTGCATAGCACCCCTGGTACGTTCGTCTGGTGGCTTTTCAAAACTTTAGAGTGCTTTCGCCACGCTCTGTAGTGTCGGCTAGTCGCAATATAACGCTCGTGATACTCTCACCTTGTTCATTTTATGGCGCCATACTAGATCTAGGAAGTGCACTTGCGCCCTGAAAACATGACCGACAGCATCTCAATGATTGTAAGACTCTATAAGGGGAGCGCCAATGTATTTTCTTTTAGGGTGTTTGACAAGTTTCTTTTATATTGCGCGATATTGTTGATTTCTGCTAAACAGTCATGCTTTCTAATTTTATTGACCTCAATTCCGTGTTTTCAACTTTCATAAAGATGTATATTAAGAAAACGAAACGCTCAGTCATGAAGTATAGTTAGACATTTGTTAAGTAGGTAAATCAACATCGCTCGTTGCTCTTTGAGTAGCATTCGGTTAATCACCTAATCTACCTGAACTGGTCTAATGGCGTTATACTGCACCATACGACGTTTTGTATAACCGGAAACTAAAGAATAACCAGCGATATATTGTAGCTATATATTCAATAGAGGACGAGGGGTTTCAACGAAGCTTTAAATTTTCGTGGTTCTTGTACTCTCGAGACCACTGCACTTCGGAGTACGCAAATGGCCGTGCAAATATTCAATGATCAAGTGACATTTATTCTATGCCTCTTGTTTCTGGGCGCTTGAATATCATTCACAAGCAGGACTTAATGATTAAAAGACGTTTTCGTATTTCTTATGGTGTCGACAATGCAGGATCTTCAAGGATATGTCTGGAAAAGGAACAGCAGCAACGAAAGTGATTCCGAAGTTGCGAAGAGGATTGATTTGCGAACTCTTTGTGAAGGCCCTTGGATCCCGGCTAAGTGCGAGGTAAGAATCAACTCTGTGGCCAGAAAGTAATATAGCAGCTGTATGCTCTAAGGCGCGTAGCAAGAATCACTGTGGGTTCATTTCTTAACTTATCAATTATAAAGACGTTGACTGGCAACTCAAAATCAGAACAGACCGGTGAAACTTTCTCTAAACACTACATTTATTTTTATGTCATGGAAACGCATTTAATAGTAACAAAGAAACTGCAAACCAGAATTTTCTTTGTTCAGTTTCTCGCCCAACACTAGCATCAATACCTTCACACTAATGTCAAGTATTTCACTACTGTCACTATATTTTTTGCGTTTTAGGGGCGTTTTTGTGGATACGTTGTCGAAACGTGCTAGGATGAGTGTTTGGATCCTTTGGAATGCAAAGTGTGTGTGTGTGTGTGTGCGTGTGCGTGTGTGTGTGTGTGTGTCGCCAAGCTCATCTCGCTTAGCAGCTCCGTCTATGCACCGTTCGTCCTACACTTGGTAACTTGAAAGACAATCTTGTAGCTTATGGTGCTCTCGGCAAAAAGTCGGAACCACACGCTGATCTCCGAGTTGACTGTGCCAAAAGAATACACCGTTCCCAGGTAGAACTCGTGTACGCAGTCATGTTATGAGCATTGCGTACAATATTGCACCTTTAAGGACCCTCACCAATCTCTGACATATTTCTTGCATTTCAAACAAATGTGGGCATAATGTAGAAAATACCGCAACCATCATCTTGGAGAATACGACAGCGATACGGGCCGAAGGAACGCCACACTTCAAAAAACCATTCCCTGCTCCTTTTCTGGCGTTTCCGGTACCTCCTTCGCTTGTCGTGACGTGAACAGGGTGCTCCAGGTGACGTCAGCATGGTAAATGTTGTCGATTGGTAGCTCTTCGTGGACGACAGCACTAACGGGACAAAATCCGATTGCGTGTTCTCGAAATGCAGAGGGCTCGCGCATTGTGCGCCACTAATACTTTTGTGAAGCTGTCAATCAGTCAGGCGCGACCCGTAGCGTTCCCTGTAGTCCGTAGCATTGGTGAGCGTATGCGGCAACTCGAAGAAAGCGCAAGTGGGGGAGGGGGGGGGGTAGCGAAGAAGAGCGATGGGATGGGATAACTTTATTGTAAGGTCCTGTGGGCTGCGGGGTGCAAAGCCCCATAGAGCGGGCTACTCCCACGTTGGGACCGGGAGTTTTAGCTCCCTGGCCGCATCGTGGACTCGCTGGACGGCCCAGAGCTGTTCCGCCAGGTCCGTTCTGCGTAGTGCTCCTTGTAGCCTGGCGGAGTCTTGATTCTTGTTTGCGTGGGTCCGACTACACGGCTAGAGCAAGTGATGTACGTCTAGTGTTCTAAGGCAATTTTCGCAATTTGATGTTGTGTATAGCTCAGGCATGTAGTGATGTAGGCTGTTCTGCGTGGGGTACGTGTTAGTTTGAAGCATTCTGAAGGTGATGGCTTGAGGCCTGGTGAGCTTAGGAGAGCGAGAACCCGCTGGAAAAGCATACTCGTTCATCCAACTCCTTTAACTTTGCAATTACCGCACGATTAGAAAAAAATCTTGCGGCTATACGTTCATTGCAGACTAGCACCCATCAGCCACTATGTAACTAATTTTCGAGCACAGGGTTGCTTCAGGGCCAATTATTGTTTCTAATCCTTGGCCCCCCGCCGTCCTAACCCGGGCTTGCCTTTTTGATAGGAAGAAGAAAACATTGTTCAAAACGTAATGCCAGGAAGTGAAAGTTTTTTTGAATATAACTAACGCCATATGCTGCTGGAAACATCTACAGTTTTTATTTTCTGTTCGTCTCTGCCTGCCTTGCGAACCACGAGTCGCCGAGAGTCATAAAGTGGGCACGTGTGCCCGCTACCTTGAGGATCCTTATATGTTGTGTGGCGCCGACCTGTAAATGCAAGAACCACTGTAATCATTGCTGACCTGGCAAACATGCACTCACCTAAACTTGATATTAGGCTATATTATATGCCACCGTTTAGACTCGATGCTCCTGGAAGATGCTGCGTGTCAGGTTCTGCTGTGTCCGTTATGTATGTTAAAAATGTAAGCGGTTTTCCTGTCATCTTTTACAGAAAAATGGCTACTGGATATAGGCGCGCATTTTCAATCGCTTTGCTCAAGGTGTTATGGGTGGACGTTCTGCGAGTTGTATTGTCTACCACTGGCTACTACGCCTGCGTATTTGCAAGGGTCCCAGCTTTGGAGTGAGTATTCGTAACATGCCAGGCGGCGATAATTGCTCCGCACTGTCCTTAATAAATCTGGCTAACATTGCAGTCACATAACGTCGCCCGAAACAGACTACAATTAAAAGTATGTTCCGTGACACTTCACTTTCACATTCTATAAGTAGCACCCCACTCAGAGCTGAACAAGACAAACACAGTGCTAATATTGCAAGAAAGAAGTGTATTCTACTTCCCTGCTTGTGTAAATGTTCGGAAACGGCGTAAAAGAACGTAAACACGATTACGCCACAGCCACGGTCTGCCTGCGTACACCGGAATCATGGACACGCTAGAGTCCTTTATTTAATGAGCCGCCCACCGCAGGAACCGCCCACCATTCAGAACCATTGGGCTTCCAAGCTAATGCGATGTTAAATGGTCAGCAGTTAACATAAGCAAGATAAATTCTCGACAAACAGACAACATGGCTACGACAAGACGACAACACGGGATCTGGTGTTCTTGTCCTCTCGTAGTTCTGTTGTCTGCGCTGTTTCTTCAGTATCGGGTATTCGACCAATTAGCCCAAATTACCACACTTGTAATGCAAGATACATTAAGACGCTTAGATGGGTCACACGCAAGCTGGGGAGAGATTGAACATGGATTCTTACAGACATAGGTAACCTTACAATATATAAATAGAGCTTTTAATTACGAGAACGAATAGAATGTACATTGGCGAAATTCTAGACTACAGTGTATGTAGCAAAGCTGGGTTAGCTCAAACAGGCTACGTAACTATGTGTCGCTGCCGCGTTTCAATGAAATCAAAATAGAATTCACCGATCATCATTATCACCAAAGGCTATGACGTAAGTTCCACTTGACGCCGGAAGCAGAGGGGATGAACTAGATAAGTGCTCTGGAGACGCGAGGAAGTTAGCGGTACATAACCTTTTCGGCGAAAACATGTATGGAGGGTGGTTAGTATTGCCCAGTGAAAGGACACTACGCCGGGTAGGGACGAAGCGGTAACATATAATGCCTCATGAAGCGCTAGCAGTCTGCAGGACAGCGGATGTAGTGTTTGCAAGAAAGCGGCGACTCCAGTTCCTTGCATCCATCCTTGCCTCTACTGCCGAGTGGCACGAACACCAACATACAAAATAGAGTTACCGAAGAGGAAAGTCAGGAAGAATAACCTTGACGGAAAATCCGGTTTGCTACCCAAAACAAAAGAACGCTGCACGTAGAAAGTTAAGAAAAAAGCAGGGAGACATACTACAGGCACACGATCTGAGCTCGTCACGATCACCTAACACTGTCATAACACAGGATCATGTAGAGCACAATGAATGCAACGTAAGGCTATAGCCAGGGGGGCACACCAGGCAATTTTCGTGTACCAGTGATACCTTGCATAGAAGCACGTGCGGCGACAAACGTCTGCCCTGGTGCCCTCCCCTTGTGAAGTGCTTGCCCCTCCCCCCTCTCACCGGCAAAATTTCCCACCTACGTCACTGGCTAAAGTTGTTGATGCAGGTTTGTTGTTCTTCAGAACTGCGCCAGTGCTTTCGTCGCTCTCTGCTGCAATACAAAGTAGCAAAAGAACGAAAGCCTGCAAGCCAACACAAAAAATTGACATAATAATGGTTCTTGCACGTTTAATATTGTATAGCAGGCCACATTTCTGAAAGCTGACTATTTGCCCTAGTACCGGGATGCTACACTTGTTCACGAAAGGATACTATAATTTTTAACGAAATGTATACAACATTTCCTCGAGAAAAAAGTTCCCCTTCCTCATAAACTGCTTCTTTAGTTTTATTACAAAAATAGTGCTCTGTTTGCTAGCTCAGATACAGAACACATTTACAACACAAAAGGTTCCTTTCTACATTCCCCATTCTGCCTCGGTATTTGGTGCCATCTGTTTAGGCAACTTCGCTCTTCTCAAATCATGCTGTATACTACTGCTTGTTTATTTCTCGTGCCTATTTTACAAACATCTAATAACATGAGCTCTCTGTTATTGTTATTCACACACTTCTAGACTACTCATAGATAGCTGCACCAACGTCGGCATGATGACCGCGACACTTCTCTTTGCCGCAACCACTACCTGTGAATTGCTGATGACCTGCTACCAGATGGCTATATTGAACATGTTCGGCATCCGTGCACGCACTATGCTCAAAGGCTTCGTATTCAAGAAGGTCAGTAGTGTGTCGCAAACTTATCGGCGGTTATCCATAAAAAATTCACAAGATAAAATAGCAGTGTCGCTTACAGTGCACGTTATGTGAGCACTTGCACCTTGTTCCTTGAGCCTGATCACTCAACATTGTTGGCATTTCAGGTAACGTCAATGTCGGCGGTCACCAGAGAACGTTACACGGCAGGTCGTATTACTTCGATGCTGACCGTCGACTGCTGGCAGATCGGCACCTGTTGCTTTGTTGTGGCCTTGCCACTGTTCGGAGCCTTGTCGCTTCCCTTTGTCTTCTGGATGCTCGCAGCCCGCACTGGCGTCGGCCCTGCGCTCTGCTGCGCCGCATGGACCATTATCGTCCTCTGCCTTCCCGTATTGCTCTCCTTCATCCAGAAAAGATTATGGGTGAGTGCACGTGTTTTTTTAGCGAAGATTTTTCTGCCTAAGTCACACGGTTTGATTCATCATATCTCTGTCTACGCACGGCCTTTATACCTCAATAATTCGAGCGACAAAGTAGTGTCTGCGAGCGCACCTCTTTTCAACGCAGTAATACAATAAATGTGCGCACAAAACCTGTACATTTATTGTCAGCTCAGACACATCTCCCAAGCACACAGAACTCTTTAGAGGAAGCTTAAGGGACAACTTCGATTGCGCCTATCTTAATACATGTAAACGCAGAAATGTTTTTATGAAACAACTCTTGGACAGGTTTGAATGAAATGTTTTGCATTTGAGAAAGCCAAATTCCGATGATCGTAATTTTGAATTACGGCTTGCATAATTACACAAATCGCCAAAATGAGTCACATTGAAAAATCAACCACGACATTTTGAACAAAGTGATATTGTAGTTTTGTAAACTGCATCCATTAAAGTATCTAAAGCGGACAAATAAGATATATAAATTGACAACTTGCATCAATTTGTTGTAACATTTGCAATGGTTTTGCAAAAGTTGAACTCGTATATTAGTGGCATATTACATAACGGTGTATAATGCATTAATTTTGTGAATTCACATCAACTATTAGGTCCAGTGTACAGAAATGGGATATATCTCTTCATTCATAGTGAGACTTGTAAATTTGAAAGTTTATTTTTGAAGTGTGGAAAATTTCAACAGGTTATATAAAAAATGCCGCAATTTCGCCCGAAAGGCGTAGTATCGATTGCGGTAGAAAATTATGAGACAACTATACAAACTAAGGAGAGTAGTTTTATGAGCCGTATAATCTTCTAAATATTCGTTTGCTAACTAAATTACCAAGCATGGTGTAACGCGTGCACAGGAACACATCTCCCTTGATGACCGCGGAAACTCGCTTCAACGCGAACTAAACGTCGAAAGCACAGCGCACGCGAAGCTACCAGCACTAGTTGCACTTTGTCCACATCGCAGATGGCTTTGAATATGAGGCCCGCGCGGTCGCGTTTTTTCCACGTAGCAGATCTCTGTCAAGATACGGCGACCGCGCGGCCGCACCGTAAGCAGCTGCCGCCGGGGTAGAACGCAGCACCCCCCCCCCCCTTCCCTTGCCTCCCCCGCGTGCCTCGCGCGCGACGAAAGAAGCGGGATTTCGCCCCGCCTTTCTCCCTCGCGCGCGCGAGATTGGGGCGCAATTCTTGGTTGACCCTCGAAAGCTTTCACTCGCACATCTGCTTATGGCACGTGGCGACGCTGTTACCGTGTTTGTACTTTATACGCAACCTCACAACCATATTCACAACCACGGTGACGGCGACGGCAGAAATGCGCTTATAGTGTCCATATGTCGCAATAAACATTTGCTGGCCTAAGTAAGCAATCTGCTTGATACAGTGGGTGCTTTTTTTATTTTTCAAGTTTCTAACTTTCAACTCTACTTGGCTCTTGCCTCCACTTTGACGTTTTTCAGTTTCTGGCCATATACTCCCAACCTAGGACATAGGATGCTACTGGTTGCTGCTGGGCGTCGAATGAAAGTAGAAGTGAATCGTTTATATCGGTCTTTTCGCTGTTAAAAGAAAAAAACATGCCGCATGGTTTGCTTTCACACTAGATCTTATAATTGCATCTTGCACCGTGTTTTATTTAGCTTTTTTGTTAAACAGCTTGGCTAACGTTAGCTGAGACACATGGTTTAAATCTCTTCATGTAATCAGGTATGCCCACCTTAGCTCTGCGTAAGAAAAAATGTCACAGTTTCGCCCTAAGGGCGAAGCAATGAATGCGATAGCAACACAGCAATGTCATACGAAGTAAGGTGAGCGGCTTTGGTAGCAACAACACGCAGAACTGTTGTCGACGCCATCGGCGTTTTGCCCGCGTTAGCTCAAAATGCGTGCGGCGTTGGTGACTGTTGCTGGAGCCTCTGATATAAATAGGCACTTGATGCCGCAGCTAAACGTCGCCTCCCTTCCCTCCCCCTCCCCCACGGCCTCTCACGCGTCTGAAGAAGGCGCGTTTGCTCTACATATATGGTGATTGTAAAGGAGAAAAGTGGTCGCAGTTTCACCTAAAAGGCGAAGCATCAATTGCGATAGCAAACTTGTAGAGAGCTATACGGAGTAATGATATTAGCTTTATCAGCTGTATAAACTTGGACATGCAGCAGCATCGGCAACACGCAGAACTGTTGTCGACGCCATCGGCGTTTCTGCCCGCGTTCGCTCAAAATGAGTGCGGCGTTGGTGACTGTTGCCGGAGCCTGTGATATAAATAGGCACTTGGTGCCGCAGCTAAACGTCGCCTCCCTTCCCTCCCCCTCCCCCACGGCTTCTCGCGCGTCGGAAGAAGGTGCGTTTGCTCTACATATATGGTGATTGTAAAGGAGAAAAGAGACGCCTACTTCTGCAGCCCTTAAGCGAGCACGGCGCAGAACGTGCGTTTGTTCTCCGCCGTGCGTTCACTCCCCGTGAAAGACGCGCCCCTCGCGCCCTTTCACTCGCACATACAGCGTTCGGCGCGCGGCGACGATTTCTTCTCCAAATGACGTCATACGGAACCTCACGGCGACGGCGACGGCGACGGCTACGGCGACGCCGACGGCAGAAATCTGCTTTTGAGTGTCCATATAATTGCTATCGCAATAAAAAGAGACGCCTACTTCTGCAGCCCTTAAGCGAGCACGGCGCAGAACGCGCGTTTGTTCTCCGCCGTGCGTTCACTCCCCGTGAAAGACGCGCCCCTCGCGCCCTTTCACTCGCACATACAGCGTTCGGCGACGATCCCCTTGGCGCTGAGCCGTGCTCCCTCAAGGGCTGCAGAAGATAGCGCCAACCTTTCCCTTTCCCTCAAGAACCACTTACCACCGATCCCCTCGAGCACCAGCTCCGCCCCTCGGACGCCCGGCGAGTCGTCCGCTGCCTCCTTCGCGCTCTCCCCGAGGGAGGGCGCGCGCATCAACACGGTCGCTCCTCCGGCTGCCGGCGAGGCTTGCGCGAGCCCTGCTGCGTCGTCTGCTACGGCGGACGCTCGTGACGCGACCGAGTCTGTGCCGTTGGGGCTCGCGCACGATCCCCGAGCAGACACAGCCCCAGCCGGTCCGACGCAGCACGGCCTCGCCCACCCAGCGGCGAGGTTCCTAAAGGATCCCCCCCACCCCACTCTACCGAGGCAGGAGGGGAAAAACAAGAAGAAGAAGCAGAAGAAGGCGGGGAAAAGCTCTGCACCCAAACAGGCTTCCCCCCCTGCTGCCCCTCCGGCCCCGAGGCCCACTCTGGCGGGCTCCGGCACACCCACAGCCAAGTCTGCTGCACAGGAGGCCCCATCCACCCATGCACCACCAGCTGAGGGCTTCCAGCTGGTGCTGTCCAAGGCCGATCGCCGCCGCGCAAGGGCACCAGTGAGTGCTGCCATCCAGGTGGACCCCAGCCGTCATTGGCACGGCCCTCTTCCGCCCAGTCTGTGGTGGGTGGCACCTTCAGAGGAGCACCACGCCTCTCTCTTGCGGCGGTGCTCTCAGCGCGGCCAGGTGTTGCCGCTGTGAGAGTCAATCACAGGCGCAACATCGTGGCCGCCGACGCCACCACCCAGAGGTGCTTCGGAGGAGCTGCTGGCCACCACGGAGCTCCGGGGAATACCGGTGACTGCCCGGCAGCCTGCCGAGCGAGGCAGGAGCACTGGTTTTGTCCACGGCGCCGACGGCATCCCCTGCAGACGCGGACCTGCTGGGGGCCATCGAGTCGGGAGTCCCAGTGCTGGCTGCTACCAGGGAGGCCGACACCATCACCATCCGGTTCGCGGGGCCGGTCCCCCCTGAGCATGTGAGCCTCTACAAGCTCCGGTTCAGGGTGCGGCCGTCCAGACCGCGTCCACTGCAGTGCCAGCAGTGTGGCCGCTTTGGGCACGTGGCTGCCTCCTGCGACTCGCCATCCAGCTGCCGTCATTGTGGGAGGTCCCACGAGCAGGGTGACAGCTGCCCCAACGCGGCCCACTGCCGCAACTGCGGTGGCCACCACCCCGCAAATACTCCTGCCTGCCCCAGGTGGCAAGAGGAACGCAGGGTGGCCACCATCTTGGCAACTGCCCCTGCTCCCCTCTCCCGCCGGGCAGTCCGCGCTGGTGTCCGGGAGGAGAACCTGCAGGCCAAGGCCACCTCAACGCCTGTGCAGGGCCTGTCTTATGCACAGGCACTGGCCGGCCTACCACAGGCGCCCCAGCAGAAGGCAGCCCCCCCCCCCGGACGGCCCCCCACACCGGCCCCACGGACACGGAAGCAGCGACGCCAGCCGCCTGCCACCCCTGGGAGCGAGCCCACCACAGCCCCAGCATCACTGGCAATGCCTGCCCCGGACCCTCGGGACCAGATCATTGCCAGCCTGCAGCTCGCCCTGAAGGCCATCGGGGAGATGCTGCCTGCCGAGAGCCCCCTCCGAGCCATCTGCCTGCAGGCAGTGGCAGTCCCGACCACAGTCAACCAGCATGGCTGATCCCTCACCAGCCACAGCTGGGAAATGCCGTCGCCGCCCGAGTGTTCTCCAATGGAACACCAACTCACTGCGGCGGCGGCATGCAGAGCTGTGCGCGCACCTCCTGCGGTGTGATTTCGACGTCCTCGCACTGCAGGAGGTGTACACTGTGGCCGAGGACCTGCGGCTGCCGGGATACACGGGCTACTCTGGCGCCACCACCGTGCTCGACGCAGAGCTGCACGGACGCTCCCTGCCTGGAGGGTGCCCACAAGAAGGGGAAGCCGAGGACTGCCATCTACGTCCGCAGCAGCCTGGCCCACTCGGTGACCCCAGTCTCGGACGTCGTAGGCGGCGCCATGGAGTGCTGTGCTGTCACGGTACGCCTTGACAGACAGGACACGACCGTGGCGAGCGTCTACGTTCGTCCTGGACAACAGTGGGACCCCTCCAGCCTGGTGCGGCTTGCAGCACGCCTCGGCGGACATGCAGTCCTGTGCGGTGACTTCAACGCCCACCACACCGACTGGGGCAGCCGCAGGTGCACCCGCCGAGGCAGGGACCTCTGCAACGCCATCAGCCGAGCAGGCCTGGTGGTACTCAACAAAGGAGGACGCACGTACGTCCGCCGTGGGGTGAGCACAGCCATCGACCTCTCCCTTACCACCGAGCAGCGCTCCTATGACTGGGCTACAACTCCCGACACTTGGGGATCTGATCACTTCCCCATCTTGATCACCCCCGGGTGTGGGAGAAGGCCGAGGTCACGAACATACCACGTCACAGACTGGTCCCTGTTCAGGAAGCGCTGCAGTGAGTTGGAAGATGGCTGTGACCTCCTGAGTGCCATCATGGAGTGCGCCCAGGCAGCCACAGTCCAGTGCTCTGCTCTGCCCGATACTCCTGCCCCGGATCTGCTCCTGCTCAACCTCCGTGCGTCCAGGCGACGCGTGGAGCGCCAGCAATCCGGACGGGCAATGCAGAGCACTGGACCGAATACAGGAGAGCGGATGCCCGCTGCAGACGACAGGCCAGGCGCAGAAGGAGCCAGAGCTGGGGGAGCCTCTGCGCCACCATCGAGAACCGCTCCAAGGGCCCCCTGGCCTGGCGCCTCCTAAAGTCCCTGACCGGCAGGAAGGTCAACCGCCACCCCGTCCTCGCGGTGGCTATCTCGCTGGGCATCAGCGAGGCGGCCCTGGCGGAGTTGCTAGCGGACCACTTCGCCCCCCCGGCTGCCCTCGCTGCGGCCATCCTGCCGGTCGGACTTCCCCCTGCCAACCCGCCTACCTGCCTGCTGGAGCTGCATCCGGAGTGGGCGACCAGCCAGATCGCGGCCATCTGCCAGGACCCACTGACTCTCCACGAGCTGCAGACGGCCCTGAGGAGGGGCAAGCGTCGCAGTGCACCGGGAGCAGACGGAGTGACACTCCAGATGCTCCGCAACCTAGCCACCAGTGAACAACGACGCCTGCTCGACTGCTACAACAACATCTGGATGGTCAGGACAGGTGCCGGAGGCCTGGCGCACAGCCATCGTGGCCCCCATTCTGAAGAGCAATAAGCCGGCTAACGAGCTGTCCTCATACCGACCGGTCTCTCTCACCTCCGCTGCCTGCAAGGTGATGGAGGCCATTGCTCTGGCACGGCTCGAATGGGTGGCCCGCGCCTGCGGGTTCCTCGCGGACCAGCAGACAGGCTTCCGGCGCCGAAGGTGCACTGCGGACTCCATCGCAGACGTCGTCTCCACCCTGGAGGACGCCAGGGCCAGCGGAGACCTTGCCATGCTCCTCCTCATCGACGTCAAGGGGGCGTTCGATGGTCTCCCACATGCGGTCGTCCAGCAGGCTCTGGACCTCCTGGGCATTGGCGGCAACCTGCGGCGGTTCCTGTCATCGTTCCTGAACGACCGCACCCTCAGGGTCCGCGTGGGCCATGCAAGGAGCACTCCCCGTCCGGTCGCAGCTGGCGTACCACAAGGGTCAGTGGTGAGCCCGTTTCTCTTCAACCTCGCCCTGGCCCGGTTGCCTGCTGCACTGCCGACCGACCCTCACTACAAGGTGGAGTGCTCCATCTACGCGGATGACATCGCCCTGTGGGTGCGGGGACCGCCGCAGTCAAGCCGCCACGTGTGCCTGGCCCTCCAGAGAGCCCTGGACACCACGGCCGCCTACCTGGGAAGCATCGGACTCTCGGTTTCGACGGGGAAGACGGTGGCCCTCCTCGTCCACCCGAGAGCAGCGGCACGGCGCTCAGCTCCCCGGCTGCAGCTGGAAGGCGTGCACATCCCATGGACTACGACTGTGTCGTACCTTGGGCTGCGCATCGACCACCGGCTAACCTGGCGACCGGCAGTCGGGGCCATGCAGACCCAGACCATCAGGGTCCGCAAGGCCGTGTCGCAGCTCCTTGCTCATGGAGAGGGCTGCTCGGTGAAGTGGGCCCTGCGGCTCTACGAGGCGGCGGCCACATCACGCCTGCGGTACGCCCTCCCGCTGGTGGCGCTGCCGCCACGCCGCCTCGAAAAGTTGGAGCTGCAGCACCGGGCGGCCATCCGACTCTGCCTGGGCGTCCCCCGGAGCTCCCAGATTGCCGCTACCCTTGCGGAGGCTGGAGCATGGCCCCTGTCGCTCCTCTTCCTGCAGCAGGGGCTGAGGCACGTCGACCGCCTCCACCATGCTCCTGATGGCAGAGGCCTGCTGCGTCGCCTCCAGTCCCGGCCTTCCTCAAGGATGGGTCAGCTGTGCCGCCTCTACGAGGAGGTGGTTGGCAACCCACCGCCGAATGCGGTACAGCTGCCCCCACCGCAGAGGCCTCCTGTCCCCATCGCCACGGAGCTTCCCGGGATTTCGAAGAGGCGCTCGCCCGCTTGCGCCCTGCAGCAGACGGCCGCCTGCCTCCTGGACGAGACCCTCGGAGACCACCTCCTGGTGTACGTCGACGGTTCGGTGGTACCGGACACCGGCTCTGCCACGGCGGCCTGCACGGCTCCAGCCCTGCAGAAGAGCAGGCAGTGTCGACTGCCCAGACACGCCAGCTCGACTGCAGCGGAGGTGGCAGGCCTCCACCTGGCCGTCGACCTACTCTCCGAGGAGCTTCCTGGGGTACCAGCGGCCATCCTCTGCGACTCCAAGGCAGCCCTCCTCGGCCTGCAGAGGCCAGAAAGCGCCAGCCTTGGAGTCGCACTGCTGTCTACCCGGCTGACAGCGCTGCAGGACGCAGGCCACCCGGTGTCCCTGCACTGGATCCCCGCCCACGTAGGGATCCCGGGCAACGAGGCAGCCGACACCCTGGCGAAGGACGCCCACCACACCACTGTGCCCCTCAGTCGGGCCGTGACGGAGGGCGACTTCACTGGACTGAGGCTGCGGCGACACCTGGCGACCCACCACCCAGACAAACGGGTGGCACTGGGATGCCCCCCACGACCACTCCCCCAGCGAGGCCTGGCTCGCAGGGAGACCTCGCTCCTTCTCCGGCTCCGCATCGGCTGCAGCTGGACGGCAGCACGCAGCTACCGACTGGGACGAGCGACGTCCCCGGCCTGCAGCTCCTGCGGGGAGCCGGAGACGATCGAACATCTCCTGCTGGCCTGCCCGGCGTACCTCCAGCAGCGGGGCCCACTCCTGCAGGAGTTCCGCCGCCTGGGCCTCCCCTCTGGCAAGGAGGAAGATCTCCTCTTCCCCGGCCGACACCACCTTTCTGCACTTCGAGGCGTCGTGGAGTTCCTTGACTCGTCAGGGCTCTCCGCACGCCTCTAAGGACATTTCTACAAGCGGGAAGGCCTCACGGCCTCCCACCCACCCCGGGCCTGACCGGCCTGGCACAACACCCCTGCAGACTCTGCAGCACACCAAGGCCTTCCATCTCGGCCTGATACGTGCCGCCTATGCCTGCCGGTTTTGCTTCGCCCAGCCATGGCGACTCCACTCTATCCCTTCTTTCGCTCCCACTTACCCCTCCCCGTTGGCGCTGAGCCGTGCTCCCTCAAGGGCTGCAGAAGATAGCGCCAACCTTTCCCTTTCCCTCAAGAACCACTTATCATCAGTGAGAGGTTTTTTAAATGCGAAGCATTTCTTGGCGAACTTTGCTACTTCTACAGTATCTATTTATCTATCTATCTAGCCGCCTACGTCTTGGTGCTCTCATGGTCGTTTCGTTAACATTGTAGGTACCAAAATTGGCATGGTATATGACAGGAGTGTATGGCAAACTTAAGTGGTAGGTCATGACATAAATGTCAGCATGTCATGTAGGTCATGGCAATGACCCAGCGCAAAAAATTAACACTTAGAGACCACTGAAATGGGCTCGGACGTGGGCACTAAGGGAAGGAAACACTAAAGGATCGTCGTAGAAGTCATAGTGATGACCATGACTCAGCAAAAGGACAATGACTCAGCAAAAAAATATTAACTCTCAAAAACCACTGGAATTGGTTCGGACGTGGGCACTAAGTGAAGGAAACACTAAAGGATGGTGGTAGAGGTCATAGTCATGAGCATGACAAGCGAAAATGCCAAAGGTTCAGCGAAATAAGATTAAAACTAAAAAAACACTGAAATGGGTTCGGACGCGGGCACCAAGTGAAGGAAACACTGATTCTGGTAGAAGCCATAGTCATGACGATGACTCAGCGAAAAAACATTAACACTCAAAAACCAATGGAATCGGTTCGGATGTGGTACTAAGTGAAGGAAGAGGCTAAAGGTTGATGGTCGATGTGATAGTCATGAGCATGGCATACCCTTGGCATACCCCATGGCTTAGCCCTGAAGGTCTTTAGGTGTAGCTAAAGGGACTCTTGAGTACTCATGACAGGAATGTCATGACATGCGTGTCATGCAGGTCATGAAAGCGCCGCCTACGTCTTGGCGCTCTCATGGGGCGCTATAACGTGAAATGATTCCAAATGTTTTTGATTCCAAACTCCTGACGTCCAATTTACGTAACCACCGGCGCAAGCATCGGGCGGTGACCCACACTGTTGTCTCAACAACCCAATCAAACACTCTCCTCGTTTATAGGAGGTCAGCTTTCTTCGCTTTCAAAACCAATAACATTGTCTACACTAAGCCGTTTTTTTTATCTAATTGGCTCACAAGAGGCGAGCAGCATGCTCTAGTGGAGAGGGTTTCGATGGGGCCGAGCCAGCACAGAGACTCGTTGAAAATCGCGGCGGCGCGCAACGGAAGGATAATAATGCCACTAAAACGGATCCTCAGCAAAGAAGAGTTGCCAGAGCGTTGTCGTATGCATGCCGAAAGGGCTTGATAACATTTTACTGCCACGCAAAAAGGTTTATCATGCGCAGATAAATACATGCTCACCGGCAGGTGCGAGTAGCGATGACCTGAGCGATCGGCGGGCAACCATCTTCAATTCCTTTCGGAACGGGGCAGTCTGTGGCTATTCAGAAAAATTTTCAGTTTTTTTTCGGCATATTAATGCATTTTTCCCCGTACACGTCACTTTGACGTGGTGAGTTCTCGCGGTTTTGTGACGTTGCATGAGAGACAGGCGAAGTGGGCGTAGCCAGAAAACATTGGACCAATAGCATAGGGCTAATAGTGAAAAGGCGTCGAACCAGGAAATATTTTCTTTTGTGCGGTTTAATCATTCATAATCAAGTGTGTGCACGTTATATCAGAGGTGGAGCTATAGCGGTTTTCGTAACGTCGTGTGACAGACAGGCGAAGTTGGGAGTGGCCCGAAAATGTTTTGACCAATTGTGGAGGCTGATTGCAGAAATTGGAATCAAAACAGTTTGGAATCATTTTACGTTATAGCGCCCATGGTCGTTTGGTTACCTTGGTAGGTTCCCCGCACACTTTTTCACATAACATCGATTCCCACAGTGCGTGGGATTTGCCGGCTTTTTCTATTGCTGGACGCGACGATCGAAAGGTGAGCCTTAACAGCTTCCCTGGAAAAAGATGCAGTGCATCTGGGGATTATCAGCAGGCCGAGAACCTTCCAAGAACTAGGAAATATAACATGCCTACTACTGTACATATAAGGTGCTGATTTTAATGTTGATCTGTTTTATTGCAATAATTGCAATTGTATGGACACTCCAAGCGCATATTTGCCGTCGCCGTCGTAGTGACTGTCCGTATAAAGTCCAGTGGACATCAAATCGTCGCCACGCGACGCGCGTTGTGTGTGCGAGTGAAAGCGTGCGAGGGTGAGCCGGCAACCGCATGTTAATCTCGCGCACGCGAGAGGCGAAGGCGGCCGGAAGCGCACGGTCTTCGTTGGCGCGCGAGGCCCTGGGGGAGGAGATGGAGACGGGAGGAGGGGGGAGGGGGCGTTCTGCTTACGCAGCCGCTGCTCACGGCGCTATCTTGAAGCGATCTGGTACGCGGGAGCCTCATCTTCAAATCGATCTGCGACAGGCCAAAGTGCCTTCGCCGAGTGCTGGTAGCTTCGTATGTGCTGCGCTTTCGACGTTTAGTTCGCGTTGAAGCGAGAGCCAGTGTCAAGGTCAATTTGCTCGCTGCCGCTGGCGCGATTTCTCACCCCAGCGGTTTGACCTGCTCCTGCGGTCATAGAGCAAGATGTGTTCCTGTTTACCTGTGCACGCGTGACACCGTGCTGGTTTATTTAGTTAGCAAGCGAATATTTACGACTGTATACGACCGATAAAACTACTATCCATATTTCGTATAGCTGCCTACTAATTTGCTATCGCAATCGCCACTTCGCCTTTCGGGCGCTACTGCGACCTTTTTTTGAAGAAATGCATTTCTTAGAAGTCATCCCCATTTTACAACCCCCCTCCGCGTCCATCCCCGATATGTGCCTTTGCAAGCCCCGCGGTTATAAAGGTATGTTTTCAACGTTATTCAACGCACTTGCAAATGCATTTGGCGTATTTCTACACACATAGGCTCTAAAACCAGACTATAGCCAGAAAAGCTTAGTTAGGTGTTTTATTTTATAGAGATGCAGGAGAATGAAGGAACACTTATTTGGAAATTTGCTTTTATTGCAGGAATGGAGAACAAACTTTTTTCTTTGAAAGGCTTGCTGTAAGCAATGATTTGAATCATGTCCTGTAGTAGGATATATTAAAAAAATACCGTCAGTTAACCTAATTGCACCATTGTCCACAGCGTCCTCTAACGATCCACTGAGCAGCACAACAATAAAAACGGCAATTTGATGTTCGACTATGTCAAGGAAGCGATAGGCATAAAAATTCTTAAGCTTATAATTTCTTATGGCCGTTGGAGCAATGCCGCATCACATGGAACCTGGGTGGAACGCTACTTACTGCTCAGGGAGCCATGGTTTTGCCCAAGATACGGTCTGTGATAAATGGGATCGCATTCTTATTAGTCCGCGGTGAAGAATTCCGCTGGCTGCGGTGAAAAAATTGGTCCGGAAACGTTCGGCGCAGACAGGACCTTTTCAGCGCGTGTAGCCGTGGTCGAATTACATTTCTCGCCGTTCCAGACGCTGTATTTTCCAGTGTAAACGGGCCTTCAGTATTTCGCATGTTTGTCTCCGAAATCTGCACAGCATATCTTCTTGTAGTGCAACGTCTCGTCTCACCGGCTCTCCTAAGCTTCGCCTACACTGCTTGCTACAGTGTGCGATATGTTCGTAAATTGTGTTGCTTGGAACTGGTTTACATATTGGCTCAATATGATGAATTATTGAATTTTAGTTTAGAATGAACATTTTCCACTATTGGTTCCTAAAAAGTACAACGCGGGAATTGATTTATCTGCATGCTCTATTTGTGCGTTCAATTAGCAAGCGAAAGGAAAAATTGTCATCCACCCGAATCTAGCACGAGGCTACAAAGGAAACCGAATATAGATAAAGCCGGTTTTCTTCCTAGATTTGAGGTAGATTAGGGTCGATGACAATTTATCGTGTCAGCAACCTTATTGCATCTCGCGAAATTCCACAGAACGGATTTGCCACGGTTACTTTGCATAGACAAGTATAAACGTATGTTTATTCAAATAGATTATGTGCTTGTGTTAAGTTGCCCGGAATTGTGCTTCGCCCGACCAAACTTGTCCCTTCTGCGAAATTCCTTCGAGGCAGTGTGGGTGTTATGTAATAAATAATTATCATTTATCTCGTACGGTAGAACAAATAAAGTAAAATATATGCGGCAACAATCCGTTTTGTGTTTTCATAATACTCGTGAAATACATACCACGAAGAGGAAAAGTGTCGTTCCGAATTAAAAATTATATTGTTGTAGTATAGCTGATGAGATAATTAATAACTGTCTTTCGTATGAAGGCTATCGTTGAATAGATGAAAATAAACAATATTGAGGTTGTAAAAATACAGCGAGAAAAGTTTGCTAGGACTGCTATGAACGCCACAGTAAGCAACCACACACGGGGAAACATGACGTGATGTCATTTCTGCTTGTACATGTTAAATCAATGACGCCGTGACATTGACAGCCTCCTCGATTATTACGTAGGGGTAAAATTTACATTCGGTCGTCTTGTTTTTCCCGCGGTAGAAAAAATACGAATAGCTTTTGAACTCGTATCCCATGGCTGGCACATTGCACTGCACGGAACTGCGCGGTCACCAATGAAAGGTTTATCAGTAACTTCACGTGCAATCTTCATGAGTGTATTTTTTGTAGTGACATAATTAAGATAATGAATGGGTTTAGGTCCGACTTTAATAGATGGCGCTTGTTGTTTGGAACATTCCATGTTGTATTTTTATTTTTTTTCGGATTTTACAGCCACTGGAGACAGAACATTCATGAAGCTGAACTATACTACGCCAGGAACATACAACTGCAGTGTTTTTATTGTAACTGTTCTAGATCGAACCGGTGAGTACGTTTTTCGTGGCAGTACATGTCGACAGAAATGAATGTTTTCTTTTATTTTTCAAACTGTTTCATTTGTTAATTATATAAAACTCGTGCACACGTATGACAACCCAGTTTCCAGCTCTTGTACATGACCAATAGCTGTATGATAACTCGTTTAACCAATGCCTAAGCTTTACGTGCACGTGAAGAATAAAAGATATGTAACGGTATACTTAGTATTCCCTGTTAATATACGCGTAGACAGGGCAGCGATCAAGCACATTAGGTTGTAACAGGCCTCATTGAAATTCCCGCGCACTCAGTGTTTTACGAATAATTCGGAAATAAACCACCTTGAGCACACCTACAGCACGCCGATAGCTGATTTGTTATAACGATCTGCTATGAAGTATATGGCCACGAATTAGATTACCAACCGCGGTGGGCACAATCAGATTCGTGTAGCAATTAAGAAATACACTCTTGTACCTAAATTTAGGTGCGTTGTAATGAGCCTCAGCTGAACTGAACTTTTCCGGAGCTACGACAGCGATGTCCCCCACAGCCAATGGGTTTATTTGAGACGTTACACACCAGTCGTTATTTTTACGGCCAGCAATGATATTTCAAAGCTTGGCACCACCCAAATATCAATCCTGCCGAGATGTATTCCAGGAGACAGACTCAGGTTTGAAAACTATATTGTCGAGAAAGGCAATAAAAGGATCTAAATATTCGAAAGATGTTTTTCACGCCCCAAGAAAGCAGCGTGGCTTTCTTCTGAACTATTACCTTCAGGAGTTTTGAATTAGCTTGCCGAAGGTAGATTGTTGAACAAACAGTTCAGCTGTGAAACGAATCATCTCAATGATTTATTTCAAGGTCATGGCGGCGAAACATCGCCGACCAGTTCGAGTATCATTCCTGCTTCTCTGTATCACGTTCCTAGGCATGCTGCTCAGGGATTGTTTGCGCAGAAAACAGATTACGCAGTGTATTCCTGGCGATGAGCTCAGGTTCCCATTTGTCACTAGCGCTGTTCACAGGACGCGGACAGTACCCTATAAACTTTTGACATTTTGTCATTTTCTGTTATCTTATTCCTGTCTCTTCATATTTGCCCATTGTTGCCAATAAATCTATTCGCGGATGACTAACCCGCAATAGTTCGCAAACGCATTTTTTATTCCTGTCGACTTCGTGCTTGTCGTGAATTGCTCTCATTAATTGGAGCGCAAACCAAAGCTGGAAAAATATTGCGCGTCCTGTAAAGAATATAACTCCTTTTTTTGATTGGGCAAGAAGTACATCTCTTCCGTTTTATTTTGCTCAGAGCAGAATAATCAAGCCGCCACCTTACCGATTCGTTCCATTACGCACCAAAACGACTGATGTTGACCAAGAACTTGAAATAGGTGTATTCTGCTGCGTTGCAGCAGGTTGTCAACGTGTGTTGATAATATCGCGTGCTTCGCAAGTTATATATCATTGTCGGCGGCACACGTTTGAAGTTCGATGTGTGTGTAAACAGCTAGTCACGTCAGAAGTCTGCCGAAGAAAAAGAGAAAGCACGTCATAGGCGGATTTATGTTTGGAAAAGAATGTGATGCACTACTTTGTTGTTGTTTTTGCTGGGGGGGGGGGGGATGAAATCCGAGCTGACGGCACTGTGCAATGTAGAACCAAGGACACCATTTCATCTGCACCATCAGCACGTTATTTTACTAGACAAACAGCTTTACCGCGACGCAAACAAATACTGCGCTCATGTGTGTTAGGCGTGTTAGTATTTGATCTCGAAAATAATTTTAGAGCCAGCAGGCAAGGTCATTTAGCCAATGTAGACACCACGTTGGGCTATCTACAACAGTTTATTCACTGCAATATACATACCCTGATATACCCTACAGAACAGGGGCAACAGCGCAACTTTTCAAAATATTTCGTCTGAAGAGGTCGCAATTCATTTAGCGAAATCAGAGACGTAGTGCTAGCACAGCTTTCACAATTAAGCCCGATAGCTTGCCCTTCTATATTTTAACCCACATTCTTTGCTCTCTGCGTGGCAAGGGTAATGCAATCAATATACAAAGGGGCATGGCCGTACCCATGTGCCAGGGCGTTTGCGTCAGCAGGCGTTTTGTATGTTGCGACACCATGTATCGAGCACAGGGGGTTCGGACCCTCCCGCACTTATGGTTCCTTGGTGGAGGCACTACCCAAAGGAGAGTGTTGCCTCCGCCAAGGTCTTGGCTTCACGTAGACGGCATTTCCGGGCTGACCCATCTGGGAGAAATTGGTAGTTCCTGCACTGCTCTCCTGTCTTCGTCTTTCTCTCCATTTCAATATTTCCTGTCATTCCCTTGTTTCTTTTCCTGCCGATTTTCCGGGCAGCTTGTGTGACATAACCTCCCTTGACTATTTTTTAGTTATACCAAATATTTAGTTATAGTAGTGGCGTACAGCTGCCATTTGCAGGGCCTGTCTTTTCCAGGAATTGGAACGTCGTCTGGTTGGGCTGCATTGTAAGTGGATGGCGCCGGTGCCGGAAATTTCATCTATACCTATGGAAAGTTATTTTACCCTACTCTCTGATGGCCTGCAGAAACAAGGGTGCACCAGAGAAGTCTTTTGGCCAGAGAAGTTTTTCGGCCGACACATTGATAATTTCTCAAGATTTCATCTAGTACAATCTCAGAAAATATAAAAGTCAGTGATAATTATCTCACCTTTCCTGGTTGCAAAATCACTGAGTGAAGCTTTTGGCAAAGGTTATAGAGCTTCTAAGTTGGCAAGGGGTGATGTTTTCCTGGAACTGCGTGATAAAAAGCAACATAACTAGTTACCTGCCCTTTTGTCTTTCAAGGACGTTGCAGTGAGTGTCACGCCGCAATGTACTATAAACCCCATTCGTGGCGACATTTTCAATGATGTTCTGAGCGATGTAACCGCGACTGATCTTTTAGAGCAATGGAGTTACCAGAATGTCATCAGTGCGAAAAACAACTAAGACGAGGTGAATGGAAAAGGCATTAAAAGTAAGCAACTAATTCTAACATTCGGCTCAAGTGTTATCGTGATTATCGAGACAAGTTAAGTAATGATCCCGGTGAGGACTTATATCCGCAATCCCCTCCGATGCTTCAAATGCCAGAAGTTTGGCTACATTTTACAGAACTACCGAAGCCGACTAATCTGTGCTAATTGGGCCCATGAACAGCCATCCGAAGCTTGCGAGAACGCTCCACACTGTGTGAATTGTGATGGGGAGGACGCCGCGTCCTCGCGTTCCTGTTCATCTTAGAAGAAGGAGAAATAAATTGTTACTTCCTACCCACTCTGGGTACTGGGTTAGGAGCCTGTCCGGTTTCTGAATATAATAAAGTTTTACTACTATTACTACTACTACAATCAAAGTAAGCTAATGTATGTAATTCAAAGGAAGCACGCAGGTGGGCATCATAACTGCCAAAGAAGAGCTTTTCCGAAGTGTTGCGTCAGGGGGCTGTGCAGAATGGCACCCGGCGGCTGCCTGTCCCACACACAATGACCCGGTGGTGACGCCACCAGCCTCTCGGCAGCTGCAGCTAGCGCTGCACCACCCACCACGCAGAAGGAGCCATCGCCCTTCGGAATGGTGGCCTTAAGGTCTCGTCTCTCGTAAGGAGGCCTTAATGTCAGACGCAGCGCTCGCAAGAGCGCGTGTCCAGCATAACAAGCAGCCATAACGCCGCCAGCGCCTAAGGATCCCAAGTGCTCGAAAAACGAACAAAACGATAAAGGCACTGTAAGCTGATTTGCATCACTTAAAGACAAAGCAAAAACTTCTGTTTCAACATGGGCACGCAAAAATGTCGCTAGGGGTCCTCCTCATAATCTTGTTGACGTCAAATAACTCCTTCGTAAACATAAAGCAAGGGTGCTGTGTGTTCAGGAAACGTATCTCAAATCAACACACACAAAAGTTTTGAGGCAATATGACATTTTTCACAGAGAATGCCACGACGATCCCGTCTCGTTGGGCGGTGTGGCTATAATATTTGATAAGCGTGTTGCTTGCCAACATTTAAAGCTCTGAACTGCCCTTGAAGAAGTTGCGTTGTGAGCAGTGCTGTTTGGTAAGCTAGGAACAATTAGTACATCTCCCCTTGGTATCAGTCTTCCAGAACGGAATTTCGTAACTTTATCGTCGTGCTTTCCGAACCTTATAAAGTCGTAGGATATTTAAATGAATACAGCACTCTATGGGGAGGTTCTCGCCATGATAAAAGAGGCCCCTAATAATAAATTTTGTATTTTCCTGCTTAATGTCTGCTAATAAGAAAGAACTTGCGTTAAGTCCCGTTGCACACCGAACATACTCTTCCTTAGACCTAACCATTGTGTCAAGTACACTCATGCCGTACCTAGAGGGGCGCGCCATTTGGATTTCTTACGCAAGTGATCACTTCTCGATAGTTTGGAGTCAAACAAAACCATATTAATGCTCCCCACACGTTCTCCGATGCAATGGTAATCAGCTATCTTGGAACTTTTCCGAGCACTTACATATTTAGGCCGGAATGATAGTGCCTTTTTACAGCGTAAGCTATTATGGGCTCATTTCCATAGCCGTTTCGGTTCGCGATGGTGTCCGCCGGCGCTGTCGCCTCCGCCGCTGCCGCTGTTGACTGTAACCGCTATCGCCGGAAATGCGAAAAATAGTATCCGGTCCCCGCCGGGATCAAACCCAGGCCCGCTGCGTGGGAGTCGGAAATTTTACCATTGAGCCACGCTAGCGCTTGGGATTAGGCAGCGGAAAATGCCCTATAAAAACGCCCTAGGCAGGCGTCCTCAGAAAATAGCCCTCCGAAAATTTCGCAATACCCTAAGAAAGAAGTAATTTCTGCACACAGAGGAACTTCATTTTAAGTTCGATGTTTTCTGATGAAGAAAGCACAAATTCACGTTTATAATAAGAACAAGTTCCTTATAGACTAATGTTTCAACTGGCTAGCTTGCACACTCTAGTAACGTCGTGAAGACATAGTGCTTTTCCTAGGCAATAGGGAATACGACAAACACGATCACCATTTTTCGTCCAATTTAAAAGGCTGTTTTCTTTTTCTCCCACACCTGAACCAACCAACCGATACATCCCGAATGCTAACGCAACGTATTGGCCAAGTACTGAGCAAAATTGTAGCCTTTTCAAGCAATCTTGCTTTCTGCCCGCGAAATAACCATATAATCTATAGTGCGGTGATTAAGGGCGTGGGTGGACGGTTGCAGGGTGTACATAGAGTCGGAGAAGACGAGTGGTGGTGCGCTGGCTGGTAGTTATGGCAGTCGCTGGGGAATAGCAGAGAAAAGGCGTGTTTCTATGGCTGGCGCGGGTATTGTCCCGGTGGATGTAACACATCCAAATTAAATAGTGAAGTGAAGTGAAGTGAAGTTTATTCTTCTTTTCAAAAAAAGAGGGGACCGGGACAAAAGGCGGTAAGACCTGACGAGGCCCCGGTACCCATACAGTTGGCAGTAAAAAAAAAGAAAAAAAGAAAATGTACATAGAAGGTGCCACAAATATGTCAAAAACAATGCTACAATGCGCACAGAGAAACTTAATTAGGGAAAAAGACAATCATGTGCAAGGTAATACTCAAGCATACAAAGTCATACACGTACAAATACAATGCATACATGACTGGTGAAGGTAAGACAAGAAATATGCGACTGCAGTACTTGTCTGCAACAAAGATAGATAGAGAAAAACGTACATATAAGAAAACGGTAGTTTACATTTTGTTTACATTTGAATTTGGCCTTCAATCAAACGTCGTTTCGTGTTTTTCTTAAACACATTTTCAGATGGATGGATGGATGTAAAACTTTAATGTACGTCCTGAGGTACGCGACTCAGCGCGCAGCGGGCCGCTCCCACGTTGGGACAGTGAGGCCATGCCCGACGCCACATCGTGGGCCCTCTGGACAGCCCATAGTTGCGCCCCGGCATGGGGGCTCTTGATAGCGGAGAGCCACTTGTCCTCATTTATTTCTTCCGTGCCTAGTAACGAGCGGCAACGCCAGAGCATATGGCCTAAGCAAGCGAAGTCATTGCAATGCCTGCAAGAACTACTGGCATAAGTGTCGGGATAAAGCTTGTGTAATATAGCCGGGCTGGGATACGAGCCTGTTTGCAATAGTCTGAGGGTGAATGCGTGTGCTCTATTTAACTTCTTGTGAGGAAGGGGAAGTCTCTCATGCCGAGATAAAAGTGCTGCGTAATTTCATTGTATGTTGTCGGTTGATCTCTGTTCTCCACCACTCCTGGCCGGCCGGGGAGTTCTCCATGGTCGCGGAAAGCGAGACCTCGCGCCTTGGAGTGGGCCAGCTCGTTGTTTCGGCATTTTCAGATAAAAAGAAATCATCAGTAAAGGGAAACTTGTTGAGGGCTGTGGGTACTTGAAAATTTAGCTTTTGTCTACCATAATTCGTGCGTGTACGCGGAACTCGTAATTTTACCTTACAAAAATTGTAATTTATGATCCTGTCAGTAACAGAATACAAGCGGTTTCGATGAATGTATTGCAACAGCCGTAGATAATAGACTTGGTCAGCTTGTAGTATGCGATGTTTAACAAACAAGGGTTGTGTACGTAAATTTTGTGGTGGACCGTAATAGCCCTCAACAGCCCGCAAGGCTCTTTTTTGTAGCAGTAGTAGTTTATGGTAGTTTGAAGACGTAGTCGTACCCCATACAAGATTACAATATGATAGTTTTGAAAAGAACAGTGCGTTATACATTGACACCTTTAACCAAACAGGCAAGAGTTTAGAAATCCTAAAAAGCAGACCAACAATTTTACTCAGTTCGGAAGCAAGTTTTCAGATATGTACAGACCAAGAAAGATTTTCATTAAACCACACGTCGAGAAATTTTTGAGAAGAAACCTGGCTGATCTTTGTGTTATCATAATAAATCTGTATAGAATAACGTTCCACGGTATTGATCGGCTTGAAGAGAATGTGATTTGTTTTATTTATATTTAAGCTAAGCTTATTTCCGTATAACCAATCACGAAGCTTCATTAAATAAGTGTTAACCATACTTTCGAGGGCAGTTAATGAGCGGGAATAAAAGAAAATATTTGTGTCGTCAGCGTACATTACCAGATCTGGAGAATTATGTATATCGGCTAGATCATTAATATATGTAATAAATAATAAAGGCCCCATTATTGATCCCTGCGGGACACCATGCATTATTGTTTGTGTATCAGAGGATATGTTATTTGTTCGTACGTATTGGGACCTATTACTCAGATAACTTCTCAACGGGTTCAGTGCAATACCGCGAACCCCGTAGTCACAAAGCTTCTTAAGGAGAGTGTCATGATGTACGCAATCAAAGGCCTTAATTGCGGAAATCTAAAAATAGGCCAAGCGTATATTTTTTACATTCAATATTATCTATTATTTTGTCTTTAACAACTAACAGCGCTTGTTCCGCGGACCTATTTTTTATAAACCCATACTGTGAATCAGCAATGACATTGTATTTATGCAGAAAATTAGCAATCCTAGAATTAATAACGCTCTCAAAAATTGTATATAGAACAGGTAATACCGAAATAGGTCGGTAATTAGACAGTTTATTTATGTCGCCACCTTTATATATTGGCACCACTCGAGCCAGTTTTAATTTGTCCGGAAAGACACCTGTTGACAACGTAAGGTTTATAATGTATGACAAGACATCGCATATAGCGTTGCATACATACTTTAAGGGAATTACTTTTATATCGTCATATCCAGCAGATACATCGTTCTTTAAAGAAAAGATAAATGTGGCTACTTCTTGAGGGGTTGTTGGTGCGAGTGCTATAGAATTCAGTAGTGGAGTGGTGAGGCTCATAAAACTATCAACCGGAGTTTGCGTAACAATATTTTGTGAACCGACCTTAACGAAATAGTCATTCAGGGCGTTTGATAGCTCAAGGCCAGTTAATTTACCATTAGGTGTGGTTATTTCACTAAATTGTGTGCATTTAGTTTTGTTTTTCAAGTTATTAACCTCTCGCCAAACTTTACGACTATCATTCGGAATTCGAGAAAAATGGCTTATGTAATAATTAGATTTAGCATTTCTTAAGTCTTTGTTCAGTTTATTTCTAAATTGTTTAAATTGAGTGGTAGCCATGATGTTCTTCCCAGATGTCACTTGCTATAAAACTGCGATATATGTATATGACTCCGCACCAAAATATAATTTGGGCGCAGGGAGTGCCAAGTGAAGGGAAATTAAGCAGGAGGTTTACAAAGTTCTAGAGGCTTGCCAGATGTTCTTGATAAGGAAGATGAACGCGGTAGAAATGAAGGCGTGCTGCGTTACAGCAGCCACGGCGCATGTCGGCGGCCGGGATGAAAGACCACAGCTCTGACATTACGTAATAAACTATATGTCGTATTTCAAGTTGTCACGCACTGCATAAGCTGCGGACTGGGATAGGAGTGAGGAAATTAAATGCTATGTGGTTGTAGCGGTTAACGTGCGAGTGCCACAATGTATCACGGGTCATTGTGTTCACGCGACATATCATAAGAGGCAGGTAAATACGGTGACCACGGAGCTCCCAAGCTTCACATAAGACTGGTGTGATAGCAGCGTTGCCTGCAACAGCAGCGTCGCACGCGATGCAAAATTACGGTTCGTATGAGGAGAGAAATGCTGCAATCTCAGCATTTCTCAGTGTCCAATAAAAGGTATTACATAGTTTAGCTTGACGTCTACTCTAGCAATGTTTAAAGGCAGTTGCGAAGCAGGAACGCAATGGTGCGTGCGCACAACGCTCCCGTAAATATCAGAAGGGAGAACGCTGCTTTGTGGCGCGATGTTATAACGGTTCGGATGCAGAAGCTTAAAATTGCCCTCACGTGATTGGTAAAAGCATTTGAACAATCGGGACCTCTGGTTCCGCTACAGACGTGATTGAACGCGGGTTATAAAGGTGCATTCATTTTATTGCGATAGCAACTATATGGAACCTTCAACCGGATTTCTGCCGTCGGCGTCGCCGTCGTCGTCGCCGTCGCCGTCAGGTTCCCTATAGATAAAATCTTCACCGCGCGCCGTATGCCCGAGCGGAAGCGTGCGGGGACGCGCGCTATCAGGGAGAGCGAACGCACTCAATCTCCCACGCGCAAGCAAGGAAGCGGGAAGCCAGCGCCGGAGGGAGCTGGGGGGGGGGGGGGGGGGGCGCACTTCTACTCTGCCTGCAACCGCGCTCGTCGCTCGCTCGCACCGTCGCTTATCTCCACACGGCTCTGACCTTTATGCGCCGTGCATTCGCCGCTCAGTTTCCGTTGAAGCGATAGACCGCACGTACCTTCGCCCGCTGCTTGCTGCCAGCGTTTTGACAGTCGTTGTCTGCAGTCATTCAGTGTGATCTATTCATGTTTGTTTGTGCGCGCTCACACCACGCTTGTTCATTCAGTTAGTAATAGTCAGGCCACATTTTCCAACGCACGCTACACATGCAATGCTGCCCGGATCGGCAGTGCAGCGCTACAGGTGTGTCCCTTCGCACGCGCTGCCCACGGGAAGCGCTTCTCATCAACACCACCGTTTCACCATCGCCTTCTCGTGGTCATCGAGCCTCTCTTCATGTCGGTCTACTTACGGCGCAGCACACCTGCTTACTTAATCAGTTCATGTTTACTACAATTCATATTGCTACCAAAGCCGCTCACCTTACTTCGTATGGCATTGCTGTGTTGCTATCGCATTCATTGCTTCGCCCTTAGGGCGAAACTGTGACATTTTTTGTCATATGTAAGAGGCCGCCTGCGGCGCGGAAAAGAAGAAGAGCACGTGAAGCACGGTGTTCGGAACGGCACGAGCTCTCGAGGCGCGTGAGCCGAGGCGTGGTCGGGGGATGAACGGCGCTGTCGGTGGATTATCGACGTGGCTCCGGGCCAGGAAGGTCGCATCGCCAGCTCCGCTCTGGCGACGGGAGACTTGGGGGTCTGGTTGAATCCGTGACGTTGGCCGTCCAAGGTGAGGCCGTCGACCTTGGCAAGTTCGAGCGAGGCTCCTGGACTGGCTGCAGCCTCTCACGGCAGGACCGGGCACCCCAGAGAGGATCCCCCTTCTGCGGCAGACCGGCACGTTTGATTCTCCTCGGGACGCCACGTCGGCACTCACGGAGAAGTTGCGACGCATCCCGACGCTAGGCCTACCCAGGTGGCCCCAGTCAACGCCGTGTAACTTCACCGATGAAGTTTGAGACGCCGGCATCTAAGACGAGTGCACCGACGGGCCGACGGCAAGACAGAGGCGACTACGGAATCGACGAGTGCACAGAACTCTTGGAAAAAGAGCCGCCAAGCCTCGCACTCGGACAAACGTGCAACGGCAAGCGCAACAAGGTGACTCGTATTCGTAGCGTCTCAGTGATATGACAGGGTTGCCTGACTTTGAAGGATCAGCCGCCACAGACAAGCGCAGGCGCAAAGTAGATCTTGTTTAGTGTATCTTTGTTAGGATTTTTCCCGCAGTGTGTTTTAGTGTGCTTGATTTTTAGTTTGAGTTTTGAGTGTGCGTCCGATTAAAATCTGTTTGCTGTGTTGCCATGCGTCTTCCCTCTCCATGTCTCATAGCACCCGCACGCCCCCGAGATCGGTGACAAAAACATCACAATTTTGCTTCGCTTTAAAGCGATACCAATTTTGCCTCGTTCTTGACACCTTTCTGTACCTAGGTTGGTACAGTTTACACTAGTGTAATGTCCTCAGCCGTGTAAAAGTCGCACACAGAACTTTGTAACAAAAATCGCCCCAAAAATGTATTTAAAAATTACGTTTGTATATGCCGCATCCTTGACTTTCGAGAAGGGTGGCAGGGTTATCCATTGTGCAGTGCGAGAATTCCGAAGCTTTTTTTCCTAATGAGGGGCAAAAAAAGGAAGCCGTGCCGAGTTTTTGGCACCTCCAGGTAGCAAAAGCACCGCCTCCATTTTCATCTCAAATCCTGGAAAAAAATGGCAGCCATTACACGAGTATATACGGTAGGTGAATTCCTGTCTCGTCTCGCTTTGACGACGATCATGATAATGAAGTGTGCTTTATTAAACAGACAGAGCCAGCGATTTTGTGTACGTACCCCTCAGGTGTGTGGCTTCCTTACTCCGTGGCAACATGGCCCTCGGCGGTCGCCTTTGCTCGGTTCACCAGTCGTTGAACCTCCGGGTCAGCGCTGGTTATCAGGGTTTCCCGCTGCTCTTCCGAGGGCGCTCTATTGGCTGGCACTTACATGACACCGTGACACTACCAAACCGTACAACAGAGCGTATTAGGTTTTCCGAAGAACTGGTAGTTGTATTCGTGTAGTGTGGAAGGTATCTTGTGCAATAAGTGGCGTTTAGACCTTTGTTTAGAGTGTTCGTAGCTGCATGGTCTCCTTTCTAATGAGCGTCGGGTGTGGTGGTGGGTATTTTGCTGTGTCTAATGCGTTGTGTTCTGGTATGTCTTTGTATCGTTTTTGGAAGGATGTCGGAGCACAATCGCCTCTCGGGAATGTCCGGTTCGCATGACCTCGGGTAGCAGTATGAGCCGTTATCTTCCCCGCAAGGCAATGGTGTCCCGTTGTCCTTAATATATAAATGGCTGAAGGGCTGTCTCTCTTTAACAGTATATTGAAGGACATTGTGGAGATACGGCTTTCATAAAAATTTTTCATGATGGTCTAGAGTCTGTGAAGATTGTGATTTGTCACTGACAGGCTGTTGTGAGCGTAATCGCAGCCTCTTCTGCCGAGTCGGTGTAGTAAATTTGAATGATGCTGCACTGAGCTCTTTTGCTGTTCTGTCTGTGACGTTTTCCCATGCGCCTTCTCTGTGCGATCGACACCCTCTTGTAAGGCGTCTTGTCGTTCCCCAGTAGACCCTCCTGCGAGTATGAGTATAATATCGCCTGTCTAAACGGCATGATGGACCCTTGCGATACCGCAATGAATCTTTGCAAAGCTAAAAAGTAACAAAGATATCATAAATCCCTGAGGAGCGTCCTTTGTGGACTCTGTAAACTTGTCACTGCACAGTCTCCAAAGACCTACGGTTGCTGTTCGGTTAAAAAGGAAGAGTGTCTGACTTATTTGCAGGCCCTTTGCCCACAGTTGGTGACTGGATCATTCTTCAACACAGCGTCATAGCACACGCCGTCGAAAGTGCCTTTAACGTCACGGACTAACGTAGTAGTCTGTAGGTCTACACTGAGGTTGTCAATACCACATTCTTAAACTTTTGGGCAGTTGTGTTGTGTCGGAATCTATGCATAGTGTTTAGGAGCTATTTGTTATATTCCAAGTACATAGAGCGTAGATCGTGAAACATGCGCTTAAGAATATTTCTGGCACACGTTACGACGGCTTGACGGGTCTTCCATTCAGTCTGCTCAGGCTTTAAGGAGCATTGTTAGACTACAGTATCTCCATCACAGGCCTATTTTAACCAGTACTTTCCCCGTAGAAGCTTACGCTACGTAGAAACAGCGACGTTGTACCGACTTCATGATCGCCCAAGTCAAACACGCTTGATCATTTCTTCTCCAGAGTGCAATTGCCATTGTCGTTTTAACATACATCATATGGCGTAGCCATAGGTAGCAACGATTGTACAACACATTGTAACTGATGACTTCACAAGCCGAGGTTCTCACTTACTATCGTCCACATAAGTAAAACCGAAAATTGCTATGCTCTCTGTTCTTGTTGAAGGCTCGTGTAGAAATTATGCATTTGGTGTTATATTTACCAATAACATCAAATTCATCAAAAATCAAAAATGTAACATCGAATTATGCATTTGATGTTATATTTGGTATTCGGTCCTCTTCTTTTTATTCTATATATTAATGATATTGTAAACACGGTTGAAGGTGGTGTACAAATTCGATTATTTGTCGATGATTGTGTGCTCTTTAAAGATATTGTTTCTCTCCATGATCAAACTAGTTTATGTTGTAGTTTAAATAATATTCTTGCATGGTGCAGGTGCTGGGGAATGATACTAAACACAGATAAAAGCGTACTACTGCGAATGACACATAAGAAATCACCCTTGCTTTATACATATAAGTTAGGTCCATCACCGCTTCATGAAGTCACTAGCTTTAAGTACCTAGGAGTGACCCTTAATAATACACTATCGTGGAATCTTCACATAACTAACACTTGCGCTTCAGCCTTCCGAAAACTATGCCTGTTGAGACACAAACTTAAGAAAGAGTCACAATATAACGCCATCTTTACTGATAAGGTGGCCCAACACTTTGATGCTATCTAACGTTAAAATGCTATGCTACATCTCCCTAATTAGACCTAAGCTGGAATAGGCTTGCATAGTTTGGGATCTGTACACAAAAACTAATATCAATAGTCTTGAGAGAATTCAGAGAAAAGCGGTCAGATTAATATTTAACAAGTTTTCCAGATGTGATTCCCCCACCGAACTTATGGAAATTAACAACATTGAACCACACGAACTTAGAAGAAAGAAACAGAGACTTGAATTCCTTAAACTACTTCACACCAACAATTTACCCCTTGACCCATCTGAACATTTATCGCAGTTATTAAGCAGAACTACACGCCACCGCAGACATGATGCATTAACCCCTTACTTTGCAAGAACAAACATATAAGTTTTCTTTTTTTTCCTCGAACTGTAACCGAATGGAATTGTATAATTGAACCCACTTCCTAATCATGTCATTTTATGGTTCTGTTTGTTTTGTCTATCTGATTTTCATTGTATGTACCATATGTCGCCCTCCCTGCTTGGACCACGTGTCCGCAGTATTTAATAAATAATAGTAATAATATGATCGTCTGAACTGCGGCGTTGAAGATTAATAGACAGAAAACAAAGCTAATGTTCAATAGCCTTGCAAGGTAAGACGAATTGAAGCTCGCCAGTCAGCCTCTAGAGTCTGTAAAAATAGTACGTTTATCTATGTCAATTACTCACAGGGACCCTGAGCATGATAAGAAAAGCTATGGAAGAAAAAAATTGGTTTTCAGCGCATACAACAGGAATTGCCAAATCCTGACAGAGAGCTTACCACTGTCGTTTAAAAGAGAAGTGTGCAATCATTTGGAGATCGCGGGGATTTGAAGACCACAAATTGGAGATCGCAGGGAGAAGCCTTCTTCCTGCAGTGGACAGAAATATAGGCCGATGATGACGATAATCATCAGCTTCAACGTGGTTGCCGTCGTGCTGCTTTCGTCACACTCACGTATGCTTGCGACGCACACAAACTATACGGTTTACACGAACACTTTGGTTTATCTGGTATCGCCTTGCAGAACCCGAAGCATTGGTCGATAGCCCTGTACCTGCAAAATAATTCGCATAACATGCATCTCACGGTGCGTCGGATATGAACAATTTTAATTTTGCAGTAAATATATGCCAGTGGTATATCTTTTCTATATGGAATCACGCAATAAATAAAGTGTCGGACAACCGCACGTTTTATAGCCAGTCCAGATGGGTGTTTATGCCGATTTGCCCGCCGCGTGAATGGTCCATCGTGTTACGTTCCGCGAGAAACGTGCATGCTAAGATAATCACCAGAAGCACTTCAAATAAGTAGACAAACAACCTTATCCGAAAATGTCAATTTTCGCTGACTCAATACTTTTCATTGCAGTGACATGGTTGTGTGATATGTACGTGCGAGGAGTACTTCCAGAGTACACTTTTCCACCTGAAGAGTGCGAAAATGCCTACCGTAAGGCTTGCCTGAATGGAAAATTTACACAGAACTACAGTTGGAACTGCTCTGCAGCCTCCGCAAATATTACAGGTTCTCTCTAAATGTGCGAGATAAATTACTAGCATCATTATTTGTTTATGTCCACTTGTCATTTATTTACTTCCCCGGAAAGAGCTCCACTCCTGAATGGAAGGACATACAAGTATATGTTATGCATCGGAACAAAGTCATATGTGATCTTTTATAACCGTTTCTACGCGACATTGATAGATTACAAAAACAGGGTTACCATACCATAGGGTACAAGCACCATGTGAAGCCCTTACCGCGTTGCACTAAACTCCGACGTTGACTTGAATACATCGCGAAACTTCGGTTGGAAAGCGTTACAGAAGCAATTGTCATTGATATCAACAAGAGTTGTTGCGACCGCTACAACTGAAATATGACTGTAGGAAGAGGCAACAATTTTCAGTGTAAAAAATTGAGAACGAGACACAAATTTTGTTTACCTTACATGAAAATTTTAAAAATTTATTTTAGGGAATTGTGGCCAGGAAAGAAATGAAAACTGTCTGCTACGTCATCATTAACATGGTGGATATTTATGAGAAAGAAGGGGCCTTTTGCCGCTATTACTACCGTTTCAATGCATCCCGTGTAGTGAGCAGAAAGGCATCATTGTAAAGTTCGTTTGCTGCTATAGGCTCTCCTCCCATTTGCTACTTGTCTTCAGTGTACCAGAGAGCAGGAAGAACGCCAACATTATACTAATCCATAAGAAGGGAGACGTTATAGAGGTGAAGAATTGTGGGCCCATTATCTTGCTTTCAGTATTGTGTGAAATATTCACCAATTTAATTTGCAATATAATGAGGGCAACACTTCACTTCAGCCAACCAAGACAACAGGCTGGCTTTAGCAAGAAATATTCTACGATGGATCATATCCATATCATCAATGAGGTAATCAAGAAATCTGCGGAGTACAATCTACCTCTCTGTATGGCTTTCATAGATTGTGAAAAGGCACTTGATTCAGTAGAAATACCAGCAGTCATAGAGGCATTGCTTAGTGAAGGAGTGCAGGAGGCACACGTGAACATCTTGGCAATATCTACAAGGATTCTACAGCTACCTTGGTTCTCCACAAGAAAACAAGAAAGTTACTGTCAGGAAAGGGGTCAGGCAAGGACACACAATTTCTCCTGTGCTATTCACTGTATGCTTAGAAGTATTCAAGCTCTTAGACTGGGAAGGCTTAGGAGTGAGGATCAATGGCGAATATCTCAGTAACCTTCGGTTTGCAGATGACTTCCTACTCAATAACAATGGAGACACATTACAACATATGGTTGAGGGCCTTAACCGAGAAAGTGTAAGAGTGGGGTTGAACATTAATGTGCAGAGGACAAATATAATGTTCAATTGCCTAGCACGGGAACAAGAATTCAGGATCGCCAGTCAGCCTCTAGAGTCTGTATAGTATTTCGTTTATCTAGGTCAATCACTCACAGCGGACCCGGATCATGAGAAATTTACAGAAGAATCAAATTGGGTTGGAGTGCATACGGCAGGCATTATCAAATCCTGACATGGAGATTACCGCTGTCGTCGAAAAGCAAAGTGTACAATCATTGCATTCTACCGGTGCTACACAGTAAAAGTTTTTACACCCAAAAGGGTGTAAACAGGGTGTATTTTGATTTTAACACCCTTGCTTACACCCTTTCGCACCTTTTTGTCATTATTTTACAATACTACACCCTATATATAGGGTGCGTACATCTTTTGCACCCTCCGATTGGCACCAAGGGTGTTTCTTTATGCTCAAGAAGGGTGTAAGTGACGCACAAATATGTATGCGTACACACATGTGTGCGCATGCGTCTTCGACAAAGGCTATATATAACATGCCCAGAGCATTGGCGATAATAAAGGCGCTTTATTCGGTAATACAGTGTTCAAGGCAATTCATGTTAAGTGTATCTATCGTAAAGTATTAAAATCCATATGTACTTATTGCAATCGGCTAGCTTTCATTTTCAAATTAAAGAGCATGCGGTAATTACAAAATTAAGTCAGCCTGTACGCAAAATGCACCCAGTAAGTGCGAACTTGGTGAGCGAATCAAGTTTTTAAGATATTCCTTCGAAAAGTGCTTGCGTGACGTTCTCCTTTCTATTTTTCGAGAAAAGCTTTTTGGTACATATATGTGGAACACCAGTGCATTATGCGACACTATTCAGGTGGATATTTTGCGAGGCTGGTGCCGCTGACAGCATTTCTGTCAAATGGCTAAACTTCACATATTGTCTCGCTTCAATATTGAAATAACAATATGCCCTATCAAAATATTAATGAAAAATAGTTGCAGTGGCTTAGCTCGGCTATGCCAGGATATACGTAGCGTTAGCAAAGGTTCAGCTGAAGGTCCGAGTCGCACTGGCGCTTTCGCTGAGTTTCACAGTATATTCAGTCGATCGGCGAGCCTTGACGTCATCGACGGCGTTTTGTTGTTGCTGCAGGGGTGGTCGGGCACGTCGCTCAGCCTCTTGGCGACGCCGCTTTGCTAGACGTTCGTCCCTTTGCTCCAGTGTCTCCGCAGCACGTTTAGCCTTCTTCTGTTCAGTCCTCCTACGCTCAACCGCTAATTGCCAGGCAACTACTTCGGGTTCCGATGAGTCAAGCTTCTCCGTTCTTCTGCGCTGTTGAGCAGCTTTTGCGCTCTCCTTCTCCATGGCTATACCACACTGGCAAACGCCAGTCAGAAGCGCAGCGGCTCCAGCGCAGTGTCAGACGGCGACTACACAGCCAGCGCGCGCCGGCGCCAGTGCGTCTACCACGGCTACGACGTCACTCCTCTGGAATGCGCAGACCGGCGGCGGTGAGTCGCGCGCGGCGGTAGCGGATGTGCGCGAGAGGTGCCGGCTCCGGTGGCTCCGGTGCGCAAGCCGTGTGACATCACTGATCCTTGCGCATGCGCAGCACGGCTCTTGATGTGCCGCGCGAAACGGGCTTGGCTAGGCCAGTGTAGCTAACGCTACAAAAGTATTTTTATGGATATCAGTCCTCGTAAAATATACGTTCTAACATTGATAAAAAGTTATGACACAACTCAATATTTACCCGTTCATTACATGCACCAACCACACCAAATTAGCACTACACTAGATAGATTGCAGTGCACTGCATTGCAACACAGGGGCACTGGGGTTTGCCATCCCCAGTAGGAAATCGGACGCTTGTCTGGTTGACTTGCTTGCCTTTCCTCTCCTTGCTTTTTCGATCTCTTTGAACAAACTGCACTACCTTGTCGAAGAGGAAGCGTTATCCTCTTTCAGAGTTAAATAATTTGTCGAGCAATAATTTTACAGTTCCAGCAACTACAGCATAAACTGGAAAACGAAACCGAATCTGATTTGTTCTCCGTGCTCACAGAGCGCGGCACCAGGTGGCACCGTGCGCTGCGCCTCCGGTCTCGAAGGATCTAACAAGCGGTTGATGCAGCTGCGAATGTGTAGTCAGTCGGCTTTTATCGTTTTATGTTGTGCAGATTGTTAGTTCACCGTAAATATGTCTTGATTTGTACTCAAGAGTGAAGCAAGGCCCAAGGAACAGAGATTGACGCAACGGGAGCGAAGAACAGAAGCGATGGATGGTTACGCTGGTTGAATCTCGGCATGTTCAAAATGGCGAAGTTCCGAATTTGTCGCTGCGTGACGTGCGCGTGTGTGCTCGTGATGTGCCGTCATAGCGCGGGGATATTTGTGCTGAATGTGTTTCACTTCGTCTACAAAACTCTGCACGCAATGGCATCGAAGAAGTCGTGTGTTCAGGTGCACGTATGTGCATGCTTGGATACGGAAAGCCTGCCCTCAACGGTAGCGCTGAGCTCAGCCGTGTTGGCTCAGCGCTACCCCCTCAACGGATGTTCAACAGTCTACGTGCTCGTAACCAACACGAGGTA